>NW_028294674.1:0-87000 GCF_964341445.2 Mesoplodon mirus
AATTGTGAAATTATTTAAGAAAGAATTGATCCATTAAATCAAGTTTGCCAATGATGTTGTTCCAACTTAAATTCTCATATTGATTTTTTTTTGTCTTTTTGTTCCATCATTGAGAATGTTTTTAAAAATCTCAACATGTTTGTAATTTGAGTGTTTCTTCTTTTAATATGAACAATGTTTGCTTTATATATTTTGAGGCTGTGTTACTAGGTGCATATGAATTTAGAATCCTAATACTTCCTGTAGAGCAAAACTTTAGATCATCATGAAATGTCCCTTTTCATCTCTAGTAGTGTTTCTCCCTTAACGTCTCCTTTGTCATTTAGCTTCATCACTGGCTTTCTGTTGGTTACAGTTTTCATACCATATCTTTTTCATATGTTCTCTGTCAATTTTTGTCTTAAGGTTTAGACATATGCCTTCAAATAGCGTATCATTTTTACAAAATCCAGTTTGACAATCTTTGACTTTTAGTCCATTTATATTATGTAATTACTCGTGTCCTGGGGTTTAAATCTACCTTCTTGCTCAATACCAGATGTACCATCTGTGTTATGTTCCTTTCTCTCCTTTCTTGCCTCCTTCTGAGTGGATGGTTTTCTCTTATTCCACTTTCCCCCTCTATTAGCTTGGAAAGATTTCACTTTTTTACACTTCTTTTAGTAATAGTAAGACAATAGCATTCATCCTTGACTCACCAAACTCACACATTAATTAAGTTTTTCACTCTTCTACTATTCTCTTAGTAGTCATCCTGAAGACTACAATATGCATTCTTTTTTTTTTTGTTTTTTGCGGTATGCGGGCCTCTCACTGTTGTGGCCTCTCCCTTTGCGGAGGACACGCTCCAGATGCACAGGCTCAGCGGCCATAGCTCACGGGCCCAGCCACTCCGCGGCATGTGGGATCCTCCCGCACCGGAATACGAACCCATGTCCCCTGCATCGGCAGGCGGACTCTCAACACCTACGCCACCAGGGAAGCCCTGCATTCTTAACTTACCAAGAGGCAATAGTAGTTGATAATTATGCCCTTCTCCTTGACAGTGCAATGAGTTTCAAACACCTTAACTTCACTTAGCCCCTCCAGATTTATAAGCCATTGCTGTCATTTTCTAAACTCCTCTTGATACTTAAAACCCCACAAGACATTATTAGTGTTTTTCTATAGTCAGTATCATATCCACACATTACCCTTATTGTTGCTTGTCTTTTCTGCATCTCTGATCACCCACCTGGGTTCATTTTTCTTGTGTCTGAAGAATAGCCTTTAATGTTTTCCCTCATTGTGGCTCTGCTGATGACAAATTCTCAAATGTGCCTGTGTGTCTGTCTGGAGATGTATATTTAACCTTCATTCTTAAAACACATTTGACTGTGTATTGAATTCTACAATGGCAATTCTTTTCTTTCAGCACATTAGATACAGCATTAGATATGTCACTATTGTCTTGTGGCTCCTATTATTTCTATTTAGAAGTCATCTGTAAGCCTAACTGTTGTACCTTTGCATAATCTGTCTTTTTCTCCGGTTGCTTTTAAGATTGTCTTTTGCCTTGATTTCCAGCAGTTTTATTATGGTTTATCTAGGTGTGGATTCAGTTTTATTTACCTCGTTCAGAGTTCGTAGGGGCTTCTTGAATCCCTGGCTTGGTGTTTTGCCTTAGTTCAGGCGCTTGGGCTCTGTACCACACAGGCAGTGGGGAGCTACTAAGGCTTCTGAACAAGTGACTGATGCAATGACATTCGTGGACAGTAATTAGGGTGAAAATGATAGTTACAATTTCTCACGTACTAGGAGTTTCCTTGAACATTTCATCGCTTCATCTTCACAACAGCGCTGTGATCTAGAAATCATCCTCTCCATTTTACAGATGAGAAAGTCAAGGCTACTAGTTACTAGTAAAGTAACTAGCCCAATGGCACAGTCGGTTTTGTCTGACTCCAGGTTCGTCTGACTTCAGTGACCCTGGCGTAGCAAACAGCCACATGCTACTGTTTACACTGAAATTAATGAAAATTAAGTAAAATTTTTAGTTCAGTTCCTCCGTCACACCAGCCCCATTTCGAGTGCTTGATCCCCAGATGTGGCTGGTGGCTGCCGTATTAGACAACACAGCCTCGCTCAGAGTACCTGTACCGTTGCAGAAAGTTCTGTTGGACAGAGCTGCCTTACAGCTGGGTAACTCTCACAGTACCGTTAAGATTGCACTGGAAGAAACTAAACTCGAGGCGAGGAGGCCAGTTGTCACAGTCCAGCTTGCATGTGAGAGGGGTTGGAGGACAGGCGTGAGACCCCCGAGTGTGAGAGAGGGAGCAGGGCGGCTGTTGAAGGTGACTCTGAGGCTTGGGGATGGGAACGGGGGCTGTTCATGCAGAACACAAACAGGGGCAGAGTCCAAGGCTGGACTTGGCTTTTGCAGCACATGAAAAAGTCTGATGACATAGAAGTCAGAGCATGTTTAGACGTGGGAGAAAACTAAGGCCCAGAGAGCTTAGATGACTTTTCCAATGTAACAGAGCTCAGCAGAGGCTCTTCCACTGGACCACACTACTCAGAAGAAAGCTCTTAAGGGCTTTTCTGGGTCTTTTATTATATCCCTGTGATCCCCCTCTTCAGATCCCTAAAAAAACAGCCTGTGAATTTGTTTCAGCACAAAATCTTTCCATTTATTTACGAGAGTTTGCCTCATTTCCTGTTAGTGCCAGGGCCCAGATCTCAGCAGGTGCATCTAAAAACTGAGCAGCTGCGAGGCCTACACAGGCCAGCCAAGGGAAGCGTGGAGCACTCCCAAGCTTACCGTGCGTTGACTGTTACCCAAGCAAGGGGGGAAAAGTAGGCAAGCTTCTCCACTTTAAATGCCTTCCTTGGCAGGCTGCAATTCTTAATAGACATTGCTTTAGCAAGCCTCCAGTGAGGTTACCACCAGTGAGTGTGCTCAAAGTGGTAACGACAAACAGTTATGATAAGAAACCCAATCATAACATTTCCAAGTACCCATCATGAGTTAGTAGAACGAGACTGTACGGCGGACATTGCCGTCCCCCTTTCATAGGTCACAACAGTACTTAACACACTCACAGAGCCCTTAAGCACTATTCCGAACATTGAATCCCCACAAGAACTCTACGCAGTGATACCATACTATCATCCCCATTGGACAGATGAGGACACTGAGTCCCGGAGCAGTGAAATAACTTTCCCAGGGTCGTACGGCTTGTTAGGGACTGAGCTGGGATGGGAGTGTGCGGTAGAACATAGTTGAGCCCCGGGTGCAGAGCTCGGCCCTTTCCCGTAGGGGGCAACTCCCTGTGAGTCTGCTGCTATCCTGTGCATGCCTGTGACCCATGCTGCTGGGCTGCAGCTGTCCCTACCCCTCAGGGACTCCCCCACTGCCATTAGCACCCCCCAGAAGAGTTTCCCCAAAGGGCATGATGATCACATTAGCAGCAAGCCCTCGGTTTCATCATCCTTTCAGGTTGAAGAGAAGCTTCGGGAGGATTCCAGAAGGAAATTGCTTCAGCTGCAAGAAATGAGGAACAGAGAAAACCTCATTAAAGCCAATTTGGAAAGGGTAGTAGGTCAGGTAGGTGTGCTGCAGAGCCCCTTCATGGGCCCGTGCTCTCCACGGAATCCCGCACCCAAGCGGCCGGCAGGGATGAATGAGGAGGAAGATGGCCTGCCTTAGCTCACCCGCTTATTTTCTATACGAAGAAGTGTCTAGAAAGATCTAGAGCTGAGATTCTATCTAGATCTGGAGTCTGAGCTCTTAACCACGATGCTCTACTACTTCGCTATTAGTTACTAAGCTAAGCATCATTTTTCTGTGTTTTGAAGAAAGTTTCGTGAACCTTTGTCCCGCCCCCAAAGGTAGTGGAAATGACTCCTGCGTTAGTCCTGTCCCCCATCAGCTGCAGTTTCCCTTCCCCTCATTTCAGATGAGGATCAACAGTTCTCGGGAAACTCAGCAGTATTTGCTGCAAGAACAGTTACGGCAGCATCTGGCAGAGAAGGAGAAGCTGACCGAGGAAAGGCTACAGCAAGAGGAGAAGCTGAAAGCCAGAGTCAAGCGGCTAATGGCAGAGAAATCGGTAAGGTGGTCCCCGTCCTTCTCTTTACTACTGGAAACTGATGAAATGGGCTTTCCTATGAGAAACAGAGGGCACGTACTCAGATGGAGGAATCTCAGCAACTCCTTGTTGGGAGCTAAATTAATTAAAGAGGGTGAATGATGTAGGAGGAATTAACATGAAGCTTGAATCCTAAAACTCAGAGATCAACTTGAAGATCAACTTGAAGAGGCAAGGTTATTGAAATGTCTAGAAATGGTACTTTGCTTATATACCGCAGCTGATTTTATTGATACAAATCCCAGTCATTACTGCGGGTCCTGGTTTGTGTCTAAGTGTGTGCAAGACCAACCAATTGTATTTCAGTCTTTTGCTTTCTCTTCATGCATATCAGGGGAAACACATGGCCAAAACGGCTACTTACTTTTCCAGAAACCAGCCAATTAGAGGATAGTTAACAGTGGCACCTCTCAACTCAAAGGTGTCCACGGATCATATGGGGATGTTGTTGAAATGCAGATTCTGACTCAGCAGGTCTCGGGTGGGGGGAGCCTGGGATTCTGCATTTCTGAACAGCTCCCAGCTGGTACCGATAGCACAGCTCTGCAGACTACATTTTCAGCCACAAAGTCTTAGAAGAAGGTTTTCCCCAAGTTGGCCGATAAGAACCACCTGGGGCTTCCCTGGTGGCACAGTGGTTGAGAGTCCGCCTGCGGATGCAGGGGACACCGGTTCATGCCCCGGTCCGGGAGGATCCCACATGCTGCGGAGCGGCTGGGCCCGTGAGCCATGGCCGCTGAGCCTGCGCGTCCAGAGCCTGTGCTCCGCAAAGAAGAGGCCACAACAGTGAGAGGCCCTCGTACCGCAAAAAAAAAAAAATGCCCCTCCAGGGACTTCCCTGGCGGTCCAGTTGTTAAGACTCTGTGCTTCCACTGCAGGGGGCACGGTTTCGATCCCTGGTCAGGGAACTAATATCCTGCATGCTGCATGGTGCCCGCAAAAAAAAAAAAGCCCCTCCAGGAGCAAATTTGATGTGATTGTTCAGAGATGAGACCAGAATGACAACAAGTGGAAACCCAAGCTTAGAAGAATATTAGAAATAAAAAAGAAATAAAACATGGGGAGGGAACATAGGGGGGATCTCTTATTTATAGTGATGCTAAGTAGGTAGGAAAGTTGGAAATCTTCCTAGATGTGACTCTGTATTCGAAATGCAATTTTTAAATTCCTTCTCTGCTGAAGCCCTGTAATGAGATTTTCCAAGGTACTAAGTAAGTGACAGGGTTTCTGCTAATCCATGATTTGTTCATGTTTCTTCAAATACAAGAGAGGGAGGTTGTGATCACTGATAAAGCTGCTGTCCTCACCATTCTGGCCACAGGAGCAGTCCTTCAGTGATCTAGGAGCCAAGTGCAAAGGGTCCCGACATGAGGAAGTCATTCAGCGTCAGAAAGAGGCTTTATCTGAGCTTCGTGCACGAATCAAAGAACTTGAGAGGGCCTGCTTGTCAAGTAAGTTTCCTCCTGCCTAGTCACCCCCTCTGTGCTGAGAACCGTGGACCCCAGACTTGAGGGTTCACTTTAGGGACTAACCAATTTGCCAGGACCACCATCTTCTATCCCCATCATTTCATAACTAAAAAAACAGAGTTATAAAAAAAGATGGGCAGGAAAAAAAATAGATGGGTAGGCATGAGCTCAGAGCCAAGAGCAGGCCTTGATATTAAAAAAACAGGATTTCATGAAAAACTCAGAACCTTGTCCTTCTTTTTCTTATTTCACTGTGGCCCAGTGAAAACTTTTTCATAGACGGATGCTGTGCAAGGACCAACCTTGGGGAACTTCCCAGGATAAATACCCTGTTTAGAGGGAATAGGGCTTTCAAGAAACCAAGCTTGCTGCTGGGTGGAGCCCTGGGCTAGGACACAGAAGCCTGGGTGCAAGTCCATCCTCACACCTGTGGCCGAAGGTTCCCCCTCAGTGCCCCAGCCCTGGGAGGCTGCAGCCTCATACGAGCTGTGTGGCCTTGGACAAGTCATGTCACCTCTCTGGGCCTCGATGCCTCACCTGCCAAGGGAGGATGGTGAGCTCATTAGTACTGGCCTGTGGTAAGTGTCCAGTAAATAGCAGCTGTGACTTTTACATGCAGTAACTTCTTCCTGAGCCTTTCTTTTGAGTGTAAATTATTTCTTTTATAGATCATAAGGACCACATGGATGGATCATTTCTAGACTTAAAGACCCTCGGGATGGAAAAAAATGTTCGGAAAATATTGGATGTAAAACCTGACTTGCCAACTTTTTCAAGAGTAGAGATCGGAACGGTAACCAAAGAAACTTTGTCTCTGCATTGACTGACACGTGGGGAGGGTGGGCATGAGGACAGACACTAGCCGTGTGCCCTGGCACCACTGTATACATCATTGGTTCAAGACCAGGTCCTCCCTGATGGGCTGGCACCTGTATGGACTGATCAGTGCCTGGCCGTACCAGCGATCCAATGTTTGAATAGAAAGGCGGCTTCCTATCGTGTACAGCATGATATAACATTGCACTGATGCTGGCCAGGTCAATCTCTGGGCCCTCCTTTTCACATCACACGTTATATTCTGCAGAAAATATCCAACAAGCTAATGTACAACAGTATGTGATGAGCTTGCCTAACATTTGCTTTTTGCTATAAACTGAAAAACATGAACACATAAAGGGCAGCCAAAGGGAGCCATGATGATTAAGAAGACACAAGTTCTAGAATCAGAGACCTGTGTCCTAATCCCAGCTCTGCAAGCTCTGTGACCTTGGGCAGGCTCCTAACCTTTCTGGGACTTCAATTTCCCAGCTGTAAAATGATGATGGAAAAATTAAAGGAGATCATTATGTAAAGTGCTTATCCCAGTGCCTAGCTCGTAGCGAGCACTTTAATAGGTGATAGTTATTATTATTAAACAGTATTTAAAGAGCATTATCCAAGAAAACCTTCCTTTCTTAGGGAGCATAGTTTGTGCTTTCCAGGATTTTCAGAAGTACTTTGATTGTTAGGTTGAAGGTGCTCTGTATCCTAAATGGATGTTTGATAAGGTGTTTGACTGACACATGACAATGGACAGCTCAGGCCAGCGTGGCTTGCTGCGGCAGCTGGTCTAAACCAGCTTTTGGAAAACATAATAAAGCCATCCTATCTGTACCAGCATTTTCTCCTACAATTTTTCTAGACATTTGCTCACACGTCTAGAGGTGTGAGTCTTCAGAAACGTGTTGGTCTTCCTGATAAAATTGAACCTTCCTTCTCTGAGGTTGAGAGTAGAGGGACCGTCTCCAGGTGGGGAGCTCAGCTGGATCTCACGTCCTGATGGTCCTGCTTCCAAGACCTTCTCCTTGGCAACAAGCCCTCATCCCACCACTGACACCACAGAGCAGGAAACCTCCTAACTCTCAATCCTCCAAGGTTGGCAGTAATTAAATGAAAGAGCAGGAGCAAGAATAGCTGACATCTGTGAACTGCTTACTGTGTGCCAGGCGTTGAGCTCAGCCGGCTCCATGCCTTATGTCATTTAACCATCATAGCAGCCTTGTGTCATAGTTACTATTATTGTCCCCATTTAACAGATAAGAAAAATTAAGGCTTCAGGAGGTCAAGTACCTCACCCAAGGTCACAGAATAATGATTGAAGACACACCAGGGGTGTGTCCCTGGTGGTGTGTCTGCTAGCCTGCAGAGACCGGGTGGGGACTGTGTGCTTGGATCCTGTAGCCCAGGCTCTTCCTTAGTGACCCTCCCCTCAGGAAAAGAGGGGGCGTCTGGAGAGGTACAGACGATGCAGCTCAGGGTAGCTGAAGACACTGAGCAGCATCTCAGGTTCTTTTTGCAGCAGATCTGCCCGGTTTATTGTCATCTTCAGATACCCTCTTTTATTCTCATCTCCATAGATACATAGACAAATATGTCCACGCTTATCTATCACAGTCACTTTGGGGGCCATTATAGTTTTTTAGTTGTTTTGTTTTTAATCTCAGAGGTTTTCAGGGTAGTGCCAACAAATGCTAGGGCTAAGAGATGCTCATGGCAAGCATTAAAAGGCAATTTATTTTTTAAGGAGGCTTATTATGGTTATTTGTAGTCGTTCAGTTCGGGTAACCTATTCAGACTGGTGGCCATTGCATGCAGTCATTTGGGCTTCCAGCAGCCAGCTGGCTGGTTGGGGTCTTAGGGAGATGCAGCTGCAAACACTATCTGCATTGTCTCTGGAAAGGGTCTGAAGTGATGCCCACCCACCAGGTTCCAGAGCTAGGAGAAGGTTGGGCCAAATTTTGTGAGGGTATGGTTTCTGCTGCACAGAAATGAGATTCCTTTAATAAAAAGGAGGGAGGCTATTTTCCACTTAACCTTCATTCGTTCATTCAACAAACATGCCCACTATGCACCACTCGGTGCCAGGTGCCATGCTGGGCACAAGGAGGGAGATAGTGAGCAAAAGCCGCATGGTCCCCATTTTTCTGGAGCTTGTCTTCTCAACATCAGCGGTACTGATTTTTTGAGCCAGGTAACTCTTTGTTTGGGAGACTGCCCTATGCATCGTGGGGTGTTTAGCAGCATCCTTGTCCTCTACCCACTAGACGCCAGCAGCAATTATGACAACCACAAATGTGTCCAGGCATTGCTAAATGTCCTGGAGGGGGTAGGGTGGACAGAGTCACCCCCGGTTGAGAACCACTGGCCTAAAGGGAAGACAGACGAGACGGTGGCCAAAGAACGGCACAAGTGATGCATCATTTCAAAGGCAGTCGTGCTCTGAAGGGGTAGGAACACAGTCATAAAGAAAGCAGTTCACAGAGTCAGACTGGATTTAAAACCAACTCTCTTGGCATGGACATATATACACACACACGCCACCAAAGGTAAAATAGATAGCTAGTGGGAAGCAGCTGCATCGCACAGGGAGAGCAGGTCGGTGCTGTGTGTCTACCTAGAGGGGTGGGATAGGGAGGGTGGGAGGGAGATGCAAGAGGCAGGGGATATGGGGATATATGGATACGTATAGCTGATTCACTTTTTGATACAGCAGAAACTAACACACCATTGTAAAGCAATTATACTCCAATAAAGATGTTAAAAAAATTAACTCTCTCAAATTATTCTTTAGTATCTTTCCAGTTCTTCCATTATTGTTTGGGTTATTCTTCTGGATGTAGAAAATCATAATGGAATGCCAAGAGAGTTTTTCTTCTTTTTTTTTATTTCAGCCTCAAAATGGCCTTTCCAGCCCAGGGTCCATCATGGCCACTGAGAAGTTAAGGAAAATGGATGTGGCTGACGCTTTAGATCTTAGTGAAAAGCTGGTAGGTATACCCAGCATCAGTCCCCTCCTGTCCAAACCTGCGTGCCCTGCAGATAGTTTAAACATCAACTCCACATACATGTTTAGTTGTTACAGTAGCTCCACGAGACCCATCTCCTATCCCAGCATGGGCTGGAAATTGCAGAGCCCAATTCCTTGCAAGACTGGGTAGTAAGAATGAATGTTTATGTCTGTTGTCATTCCCCCTCCCCACTTCCCCCCAATTCTCAAAAAGGCATAGTGTAAATGGATGCGGGGGAAAATGAAAGTCGTACTAAAAACCCCAAATGCACTCATTTGCAAAGCATGTGTTTCTTCTCTGCAACTGCAGAAAATGAGTGAAACAGAATTAGACGTTTGCCTCCTCAAAGTGGTCACCAGCGGTCTTGGGCCAGGCCTCTTACCTGCGAAATGCTTTCTCGTAGTACATGGACAGGAGCAAAACCCTCGGGAATTTGATGAACATCCAAGGTATGTCAGGTCACGTGTCCATGAAACACCTCTCCCCAAAAGAGAGGGAGAGAGTCTACCAGCTTCGAGAAATAGACCTGTACCTGGTGTTTGATAAGATCACCCTACTCAAGAACCAGCTGCAGAGAAAAGAGGAGCTTTTGAGACGATACGAGAAGGACATTGAACAGCTCAAGTATGGCCCATGTCCCCGGCAAAAGGCCCAGGCCTCCATTCTCCAGGCTAAACCTCGGGGCAGCTGCAGACCCGTAGGGACCAGGACAAGAGGACAGAGGCCTGGGTGTGGAGGGGGGCAGGCGGGATGGTGACTCACGGCCTGATGGACCCAAGTCTCTGGGCAAGAAAGCAGCAGTTAAAGTACCCTACTGCTAAGGAATAAGGTGCACCTTTTATAAATGTGTCTGATGTTTCACCATGTGTGTGCTTTTCGTAATTCCATCCTATTTTCAGTGGTATCCGTTCCCCGACCCTCTCTGGAAAATTGGGAGGGGCTGGTAGCATAACCGTTGCCCCCTTCATGCTGCACGTCCACAGCCAATGGGCTATTTATTCTGCCCTCTAGTCCCCACATCTTCAGCCTTCCCCCCACTTGTAAGGAAACCGCGAAGCCAGGCATATATGGAAGTGTTCTGAGGATCTCCCAGGTCGGGAGCATTGGTGGTGAGTGAGAAAGCTGAGGAGAAAAGAGACTTTGTCTCCCCTGTGTGCTCAGGCAGAGCAAAGTGTCGGTTCAGATGTACCAGTCACAGGTGGCAAAGCTGAAGGACATCTCCAAAGAGGCCGAAGAAAAGGCGCTGCTGAAGGAGGCCCTGGCGCACATGGAAGAGCGGCTGCACCAGGAGAAGAGGGTCACCAGGGCGATCAGGCAGCAGAAGGTGAGAGGTCCCTGCTCGGAGCAGAGCCTCTGAGGCTGCCCCTCAGCTCCCTTTAGAAACAGCCAACTGAAGTCCCAGTGGGATCCAGGCAGCACAGAATGCATTCGCTCATTGCAAAGGAAGGTGGCAGAATAGCTTTAGCATTAGGCAGACTTAGGTTTAGACTCTTGTTCTGCCATTTACTGTGTGACTTCAGGCAGCTTTTCTTTTTTTTTTAACATCTTTATTGGAGTATAATTGCTTTACAGTGTTGTGTTCATTTCTGCTGTGTAACAAAGTGAATCAGCTATATGCATACGTATATCCTCAGATCCCTCCCTCTTGCGTCTCCCTCCCACCCTCCTTATGCCACCCCTCTAGGTGGTCGCAAAGCAATGAGCTGATCTCCCTGTGCTATGCAGCTGCTTCCCACTAGCTATCTGTTTTACATTTGGTAGTGTATATATGTCCATGCCACTCTCTCACTTCGTCCCAGCTTACCCTTCCCCCTCCCCATTTCCTCAAGTCCATTCTCTACATCTGTGTCTTTATTCCTGGCTGCCCCTAGGTTCATCAGAACCTTCTTTTTTTTTTTTTTGTAGATTCCATATATATGTGTTAGCTTAACCTCTCTGAGACTCATAGTCTAGCTTGCCTCTATTTTTTTTAACTTTCTTTTTTTTAATTTAATATTGGAGTATAGTTGATTTACAGAGTTGTGTTAGTTTCAGGTGTACAGCAAAGTGATTCAGTTATACATACACATATATCTATTCTCTTTCAGATTCTTTTCCCATATAAGTTATTACAGAATATTGAGTAGAGTTCCCTGTGCTCTACAGTAGGTCCTTGTTGATTACATATTTTATATATAATAGTGTGTATATGTTAAACCCAAACTCCTAATTTATCCCTCCCCACCACATTTCCACTTTGGTAACCATAAGTTTGTTTTCAAAGTCTGTGAGTCTGTTTCTGTTTTGTAAATAAGCTCATTTGTATCATTTTTTTTAGATTCCACATATAAGTGATATAATATGATATTTGTCTTTGTCTGACTTACTTCACATAGTATGATAGTCTCTAGGTCCATCCATGTTGCTGCAAATGACATTACTTCATTCTTTTTTACGGCTGAGTAGTATTCCACTGTATATTTGTACCACATCTTCTTTATCCACTCCTCCATCGACATTTAGGCTGCTTCCATGTCCTGGCTGTTGTGAACAGTGCTTTCTGAGACTCATAGTCTAGCTCGTCTGTATTTTTTTAACTTTTGATAATTCGTGTATTTTATCTTGTTCTTTCTATCCAGATAACTATTTTTTCTACCAGTTTTATTGAGACATAATTGACACACAGCACTGTACTGAGCTTAAGGGTGTCCAGCATCATGATCTGACTTCCCTGCCTCCTGCAATGATGACCACAATCAGTTGAGTGAACAGCCCGAGTGTTTTTAAAGACGGCGCTTCTGATTTTCATTGTTCTGCCAGGTGCCAGGGATACACCGAGGAATAAGCTCTCTGAGAATAAAGATTTGGGTTTGCTCTTCTGAGTAGCCAGAATAGTACTCCAGTCTTTCTGACTTGGGGCTGTGTATTTGTACACGCATGCTTGCGTGTATCTGTGTACATGTGAGTATGTGCTGTGTGTTTGCATGTGTGTGTATTTGCATGTGTGTGTTTGTTGCCTGCATGAGCTCTAAGGAGGCCAAGGTCATAGAAGGGTGCCCTTCTCCTCAACCAGGAGGTGATGGTCAGATAGTTCCTTGCAGAAGCCTGCCCTCCATCCTGCCAACCTTCCAGGCAATAGGTTTCCAGACAGCAGGCTCTCTGGCTTAGAGTCCCAGAAATGAAAAGTGGCTGTCCTGCTCTGAGGGAGCCTGGATGCGGTGTTTCCAGTGCTCACTGCTGTGAATTAAACATCACAGGCCTTAGTCTGCATGTGTCATCGGGCTGCCTCAGGCAGAGGACAGTTTCCTTTCACACCAAGCAATGCCAGGGAGAGCTGGGCCAGTGACAGAGTTGTGACTTTCCCTTTGATGTGCCCTCTGGAGAGTTCACCCCTCTCCGAAATGCCCCCCACCCCCACCCCCAGGGCTTGGCAGACTAGGCCCCAAAGCAGAGACACCAGACCACAGAATGGGACAGAGAAGGGCCCAAAAAAAGCCATTGTCATGTACTGAAAACCTGAGGATTTACATAATCAGGCTTCACATGCATTATTCATGGGCTGCCTCATTCACACACAATGCAAGGGACATGCCAGCTTGTTTGTCAGGAAGAAAACAATAATACATTTGAAAGTTTTGCTGGATCCTAAAGGGCACTTGTATACATCTGTCTTGGCATCCGTTCCTTCCAGGGAGTATATCTTCGTTGTCTTTAAGCAGAAATGAACAGAAAGTAGAATTCCTCTTTTCTAAGTTTTACACTTAGTATTTTCACAAGGAGCCTTAGTTTTTTAGCCTTCTGTATAAAACTTTGAAACTCTTCAGCCGTTCACAGAGGTGGCAGGGTTGAAGCACTGAGATGAAATTACACACCTTAAGCTTCAGAATTGCCCCCCCCAAAAAAAATGGAGTTTGTAGTTTTAATGTTTGACCATCTCTTCACCAAGCAGACCTTTCAAGAATCAAAAGTCCTATTTCCACACTAATATCTCTGGCTGTGAAAATGAGACTTGGTATAAGATGCTGGGCCTTCACAGCGAACTGGGCCTGTGGCTCTGTCCATGTGGCAGAGGGAAGGGAACCGCGGCCCAGGCCGTGCTCACTCGAATCCACATCCCACATCCCTCGAGAAGCCGGCAGTGTCTCTCAGAGTTCAGAGGCCAGATTTGGAGTCAAACAAATAGGGGTCAAGCCCCACCGCTGCCCCGAATGACCCTGAGTAAGTGGCTTGACCTCTGTATCCCAGGTTCCTCAACAAAAGCAACCAAAAGTGTTAGCAAGGGGCCTACTCCGTGGGGCAGCGGGAGGGTTAAATGGCAAAATGCCTGCAGTGCCTGGCACATCACAAGCCCCGTGTCTAAGGGGGAAGAATAGGCAGCTCCTGGATGGGTGGGGACTCCTCTATTTCTTTCAGGGAGCTTCCTGCCAGCTGACGCCTTCCGCGGTCCTCCCAAAGCCGCCAGCTCTTATGGGACGCGCTCTTCTCTTTGGTGAATACGACTAGGGCCACGGCCAAGAAAGGACCCAGATACCTTTTGTGAATGGGTTAAGGCTGGGATATTCAAGAGGAAATTTTTAAATGCACAGAAGTTGCCACTTGGGAAGCACGCAAGCCCTTTCTCAGGGCTTGAAGTGGAAGAAAGGCTGAAGGGCACCTGCTGCTTCTGGCAGGAGAAGCCGCTCAGCTCTCCTGCCAATCAAATCTCCAGCCAATCAAGTCCTGGCTTGGGGGCGTGACCACCGCTTTGCCCTGTGGTCTGAGCCAGGAAAACCCCCTAACCTTCCCTCTGCTTAATTAGCTCAGGTCCCTCTTCTTTAAGATGAGAATAAAAATGGCACCTAGCTCGTAGCCTTCCCAATGGGAGCTTGTATACAAAAGCCTTAGCACATAGGACCACAAAGCATTCACCCTCTCCTACCATCGTCATTATCCTCACTATTCTCTTTAACTCACTATCTTCCAAGATTTCCTTGGGCCCAGGTATTCTCAAGATTCTGGCTTCCTCCGTGCCACTTGTGTGTTTTGTTTGTTTGTTTGTTTGTTTTTGCGGTACGCAGGCCTCTCACTGTTGTGGCCTCTCCCGTTGCGGAGCACAGGCTCCGGACGCGCAGGCTCAGCGGCCATGGCTCACGGGCCCAGCCGCTCCGCGGCATGTGGGATCCTCCTGGACCGGGACACGAACCCGTGTGCCCTGCGTCGGCAGGAGGACTCTCAACCTCTGCGCCACCAGGGAAGCCCCACAATTGGTAGATGTTGTGTAGGAGGAGCGTGGGATGGGAGGGGCTTGGGGTGGTGCTCTTCCGCCCACAATGATGAAGTAGAACCATGTGGCCAGGCCTATGCAGCCTATGGATAGAAGAAGGCTAAAGAAAAAGACCCTCCCGCACCCCCTTCATCACATCCCAGTGTGTTCAGTAAAGTTCAGGAAAAGCAGGTGCACAGGGGCCAGGCTCTGCCCTTCAGTGCCCAGCTGCTCACTGATGGAACTTAATCCAGGAAGGAATTTTGCAGCAATGTTCAAACTGGGGTTCCCTTGAGCCTTTGGGTGCCATGGACGGGTGTGACTCTCAAAGCACACACACCTTTCTCCCGCCAGAGAAGCTCTCCATTATCTTATACCCCAAGTTCCTCATGGGATTTTGCTTGGATAAACGGTTCTGCAAAAAAAGAGGTGGGGGATGGGGTGAGAGAGAAGAAGGCTGTTGGTTTAAAACTAACCCCTGCTTTATAATATCTGGGAATTTGGATAGTGATTGTCTCAACTGAGTTTGTGATAAATACTGAGTGGCTGCAGGCTCGAGGCCTTCTCCACGGAAAATGCCTGGAGGGCAACTGTCAGTTCAATACGGGCCCATCAGCCTTCACGGACAGTCCTCTGAGGGTAGAGTTAGCATCCTTCTGGGAGAATGGAAGAGTCTTGTAAGCACCTATGCCCTGTCCCAAAAGACAGCCTTATTTCCTCCCTGAGTTTTGTGACTACCCGGTAGGGTTGCCAGATTGAGGGGAAAACAAACGAACCAAAAACACGATGCCCAGTTAAATTTTAATTTCAGATAAACAACAAAAGCTATTCAGTATAAATGTCCTAAATATTACACGGGGCATATTCACACTCACAAATTTGTTGGCTTCATTCTGAAATTCAGATTTAACTGGGCATCCTGTATTTTATCTGGCAACCCCTCCAACATTTACTGAGCACCAACTAGACACCAAGCAGGGAGGTTCTGAAGCAGGTGTCGCAAAATGGCAGCCCACAGATATATTCCATTTGGTCCATGGGATTTTTTTTTTAGTTACATTTCAAACTAGGGCAGTTTCCTGGAATACTCTGGATTTCCAGCTTCTCTGGGAAACTTGGAAGATCTGGCGACCCTAGGCCCACAGACCCACAAGCCACCATCACAAGCCTCCATCTTCCAGGCCCCTTAGAAAGGCGCTGGGCTCATGTGTTTGCTGCTGTCCACCACCACCCCAGCTCACTTCACCCACTTCTTTTACTTTCCTGGCCGCTGTAGGAATCAGGTTGGCGACCCCAGTGGATGCTCAGGGCTCTAGGAGAACGTCTCCTTCCTGACACCACTGCACATTCACCTGCGGAGTGTCGGTCTGCAAGGGAGACCCCAGTTCCCTCTCACTTTTGTGTCTCCAGTGCCTAGGGGATGCTCTTTCTTTGATGAGCTGCCCCTGAGGTGCAGGGTCTTGAGCAGATCAGGGTCAGCAATAGTAATCAAACCCCAGGGGAGTGGCAAGCTCCAGGGTTTCAGTGATGCTGGCTTCCCAACAGGCCCCTGTCGTCCCTGCCAGGGAGGTTAGCCACTGGGGCTTTCAACATTTCCACTGGGTGGAAAGCCACTGGACATCTACAGCCTCTTCCACTGATCTAGGAGGCTCTGCTTCCAGCTAAAGCAGATCTGTCCTCCAAGAAGAATACAGTATCCTTCATAGCCTTCTTGGTTGACCACCTCCTTCTCTGCTGGAATCTGGAACAGAGATTCCCTAAAAGGTGCAGCAGGACAGTGTAGCGTTACCCCAAAGCCACACCCCCTTCTGCAGACCTCTATCCTCACCTCCTCACCTAGGAAGGCTCAACATTCCATCCAAATGGGTAGCATCTGAAAGTTGAGAAAAATCCATTTTTCTCTGATGCAAAAGGCAAAGAAGAACATAAGCTAAATTTGGTCAATATTCTTTCTGTGTTAAAGAGACGAATGTTTGGAGAGCTGATGAAGAACTCAAAGATGCAGAACTCACATTTCCAGGTGAGCCAGAAGAGAGAAGAGAGAAAACCCTAGAACGTCAGCAGGAAGCCCAGTTGACAGTTATCCCACATCTATTATGTATTGAGCATTTGGCATGTGCCGGGCACAGAGCCAAACACTCCACGTGCAGTATCTCTTTTAAGCTTCACAACAACCCTATGGGGTGGGTGTTGTTATTATACCCAATTTACACATGAGGTGTCTGAGGCTCAGAGACTTTCTTTGTCCAGAGCCACACAGCTCAGTAGGAGAGCTGGGAATCAGTGCAGATCTGACACCCAGCTGAGTGCTAGCTTTTCCTCCTTTAGGTTAGAAACCTCCAGGTAATAAACCGGATACATTTCCAGTGGCATTTCTCTGAAATTTCAAGGAAGCATCCTCTAGAATTCTCTTCCAAGTTGAGAATTAAGACTACGAAATCTTGAACATGTTGAAACATTGCCATTGACAAATCAGCCCTGGAACTGGAATTAAGCCAGTCTACGTTCCCACTTTGCAGACAGTAGAGGTGAGCTCTCAGGAAGCTAGAAAGCCAAACACATTTTGGTTGAATATGAGAGAGGAGACATTCAAGTTTGATAAAAGGCCACAGTCATGCTGAGGCAACCAAATTATCATGGGAAGAAACGAAGATATTCTAGGTGAGGGATATATTTGGAAAATAGAAGCTTCTCAACCAGCATCCTTGTGCTAAGACCAGAAGGTGGTTAGTCCCCAGAGCAGGATGTTAAGAGGATAGAGAGCATCCTGAGGGCCCCACTTGATCTGAGACGTTTGCCACCCTGCAAAGTGGAAACGACTGGAAGTTTGTTACTTATTCACTCACATATATGACTGAGCTGGGAGGAGGCAGAAACTGCCCTACATCTAGGTTTTGTCTGAGGACCACCTGGGGATGTGAAATGGCAGAGGAGATACTGGGATGGGTCCCGGATGTTGTGGGAACATTATGCTTCTCTGAGATGTGAGACGCCCTGGAACTTCACGCTGCCTCTGGCTTTAACAGAAGCGGGGCAGATGGTGCTTCGGCTAAGAGCAAAGAGCCAGCTTCCCATTCTCCCTGCCCTCCAGCCTGAGCTTAGAAGTTTGGTGTCTAGGATCTCGTCAGTACAGAAAGGTTTCCTCCAGGTTCCTTGCCAAGTGTAACTTGGGCGACTCCTTCCCCAAGAGTGGGCCTTGGGCTTCCCTGGTGGCGCAGTGGTTCAGAGTCCGCCTGCCGATGCAGGGGACACGGGTTCGTGCCCCGGTCTGGGAAGATCCCACATGCCGCGGAGCGGCTGGGCCTGTGAGCCATGGCCGCTGAGCCTGCGCGTCCGGAGCCTGTGCTCCGCAACGGGAGAGGCCACAACACTGAGAGGCCTGCGTACCGCAAAAAACAAAGGGGGGGAGGGGGCTTTTTTAAGGATATAGGGGTGAGTGCCTCATAAAAACTGGGAGCTGAAAGAGAGCCTGGCCTCGAAATAGAACTGGTAAGCCATCAGATCTCAGGCATCATCTCTTTTACACACACACAAGCATGCGCACACGCACACACAGGCCGTATCTCCTCTCTGTGTCTCTGTGTGGCTCCCCTGATCTCTGCTCTCTCCAGTCATGTGACAGGAAGGAATGACCTCATGGTCCCCCAGTTCAAAGGACCAGCCCAGGAAGCAAGTAGCATCTTAGAGCCCATAACCCCAAATCCTGGGAGTGACCATCTTAAAAGCCCAGCCCGTGCCAAGTGCCCGATCAGCTATGACCAGGGACAGAGTCACACACATGGCTGCCTGGATCCAGGAGTAGTGCTCAGAAAAGGGTTAGACAGACCCCCTAGAGTATGCTGCATTTTACCCTCCTAAGACATCAGAGACATAAGGCATTCAGTTCAGTAACAGCTTTTCGAGAGAAAGTCCATCCCAATGAAATTGCCTATAATCAGAAACTCCTGGTTCAAAAAAAGGTGCAAATGTAAGAAGAAAATGTTATCTGTGTATCTGGAAGAGTGTACACCAAAATGTGAATAAGGTTACCTGTGGGTAGTGTGATAATGGTGGATCATTTTACCTTCATTTTGCTCACGTCTATGTGTGTATATAAATATTTTTTACAACAAAGATTTTATTTTGAGTAACAAAAAATGCCATTTGAGAAATATTTGGGGATCTCCCTACAATTATAGAGTTTGGGCATTTGTTGCTCTTGCTTGTTGTAGGTTGGAGCCAGAAAAGGCACCCCAAAGATGGACCAAGGAACGGAGATGCTGAAGAGAGAAATGTCCAGCAAATCCAGCCAGAGCCTTCTGTTTTCTAAACCTGGTGGAAGGAACTAGAAACGTCGTCCCGCTGGGCCTCGCGTGATGCTCCGTGAGTCAGTGTAACTCTTCTGCGTCAAACTACTAAGATGCTTTTTTAGGACATTAAAGGTTGCTACCCTAGTGTGTTGCTTCCTAGACTGGTATTTTGCACAATACTGTATTTTGGAGTGTGTGAGGAGAGGGGTTCTTTTCACAGATATTATGAATGTAAACGTATGCAGGCGTATGAAGAATAAGTTTGAAATTCAGACTCCTAGGCCTGGTAGATGCAGTTATGTGTTTGGGTAGTGACAAACCCAAATGTCACACCTCCAAGGAGCTCTGAGAAGCCCGCAGTTGAGAAAACCCAGGGCGTGTACTGGGGCCTCAGGACAGAATGGTAACCTCAGGGCTGTTGGGGCCATGGTATAGTGCATTTGTATCTGAATTGATTATAATAAATGTGAACAGCAACCAGTTTTATCGCTTCCATAACAGTGAGTCATGTATATATGGCGCTCTGCGGTGTTCAAAACACTTCTCGTCTAATCCTCTCTCAAGCCCTGGGAGGTAAATAGCATTATGTTCCCCATTTTACAAAGGAGGAAGCTGAGGCCCAGAGAGGTTAAATGGCCCGTCTAAAGTCACACAGCTAGTAAATTCAAGAATTGGGTCTGGAACCCAGGTTTCTAACTCCATCTCACGCTGCCCATTCTGCCGCACCAAGACAGCCCAGTAGGTCAAGTCCCAGGCCATCAGGACAGACCAAGTACCCAGTCATCAAAGAACACACACTGCCCAGGTGGACACACCCCTTTCCCGTGGTGTTTGAAGAGACCCTCATTTTTGCCTTCTCTCCAGCCATCTGTTCTCTCCCTGCCTTTCTTGTACGGCCAGAGACCACCAAACAAAACAGGAGGAAGAGCCAGAAGCCATGAATATCATTTACTTTTATTTTTAAAAAGCCACAATAAAAGTATTTTGATATTTTAAAACCAAATGCATTCTTTATACTGATTAAAACTAGAAGGAAACGGGAAAAATGATTTGCATGATCTTCCACTAAAGGTACTTCTTACACAGTGAGAAGGGTGAGCATCACCTGACCTTAAAAATAATCTTGAAAATCCCAGCAGTTTTCCATAAAGAACATATTACTTATACTGTACCATATCCCCCAAATCCAAAACAGCAATCTCCAGCACCAGAAAAGATCACTTGGTCAGGCAGTAGTTAAGTAGCTGGCTCGTGTTTGGAAGCCAAATTGTGTGGGAAAAAAAATACTTTGGTTGAATACAAATATTTGAATTTGCATAAGTTAAATGTAATGCCTATGTGACTCCACTGTATTTGAGGTCTTTCAAAGGACGTGTTAATCTTTATTGTATCAACATTGCAACCCACAATGGCAATGTCCTTTCTTCACTCCTTGAACTAGATGGTTCTTTAGGTGTCTCCTCAGCCACACACCCCTTTCTCTGAGAATGCACATTCCCCAACCAGGTTTACCCTACCTACTGCTGCTCTCTTGGCCACACCTGACTGGCTGATCAGTAGATAGTGTACCCAAGCCAGACCAATCAGGTTTCTCTTCTAACCCAAGCTGGGCCAATCAGCACCTGTGCCCTTGATATTTGGAAGTGGGACACGGAGTTACCACACAGGTCATTAATGGCCCGGAGCTGAAAGTCTTGATGCAGTTCCCAGCTGGGGTGGCCATTTCTCCCACTGTGTTTGGAGAAACAAAGCCAGTCTTAGAAAGAGATGGCCAGGATAGATAAGCAACAAGTAGAAACAAGAAACCAAGACCCAGGGAATTCCCTGGCGGTCCACCCTATGCTTTCACTGCCAAGGGCCCAGACTCAATCCCTGGTCACGTAGCTAGGATCGCATAAGCCACACCGTGTGGCAAAAAAAAAAAAAAAAAAAAAAAAAGAAGAAGAAACCAAGACAACCCCCAGAGAGACAGTGCAGCAGACACTACAAGCCCCTTAGTCATTGCCTCCCTCTACTGTATAAGCAGAACGTGAAATGCCCTAATTTCCCAGCCTCCCTTGCAGCTAGACCTGGCTGTGTTGTTCAGTTCTGGCCAGTGACATGCAGGTGAAGGCCCTGGGCAGGGCTTCCCTTCTGGAATTAAAGGCAAGGCATTGCTAGGAGAAAGTTTTTCTCTTTGTCCCTTTGCCTTGTCTCCTTTTCCTCTCCTGGAGCTCAGACTTGGAGCTGGAGCAGCCATGTTGGGGATCACCAGGTAACAAGCAAGAGACCAAAGCCCACCTCAAAGGACAGTGGAGTGGAAAGACATGAAAAGCCTGGGTGGGAGCCTAGTGGCATCACTGTGCTCTGCACTGTACGTGAACTGCCTACCTCTGTACATCCTGTTGTATAAATACATAAATCCTATCAGTTTCAGCCACTGTAGTCAGATGTACCTGTTTGTGCTGTGGAGCAAATCACTCAAAAGTTAGTGACTTAAAATGGCAACTATTATTTCTCATGATTCCATGCGTCAAGCTGGCCACTTGTACTGGTCTGGTTGGTTTGGCTGGGGCTAGTTTAGGGTGGCTTCGTGTACAGGGCAGCCTGGTCATTGCCCGGCAAGCATGGGGCGATTTTGCCACCCAGGGGGCATTTGGCAACGTCTGGACACACTTTGGTTGTTAAACTGGGGTGGGGGTGATACTATCATCTCGGGGTAGAGGCCAGGGATGCTGCTAAACATCCTGCAGTGCACAGAACAGCTGCCCACAACCAAGACTTATTTGATCCAATATGTCAATCGTACCGAGAATGAGAAACCCTGGTCTAGAAAGGCCTCAGCTGGGACGTCTGATTCTGCCTGGTGTGGTCCCTCATCACCCAGCAGGCCAGACCAGGCCACGTGTGGTGGGTACAGGTTTCCAAGAGCAAGAGGAGAGAGAAAGCCCCAAAGCACACTTTTCAAGTCTCCACCTGCCATGTGTTTGCCAACATCTCATCAGACAAAGCAAGCCACATGGCTAGAGTTCATTTGGGAGGGGCTCCAAAGTTTTACCATCTACCCACATCCAGGTTTCTGTTATTTAAAGCTGAAGGCAGCGCGCGCCCAGAGCGTTAACGGGCCGGGGCGGGGGTGTGGCGTTGGGAGGTCCACTGGGCCTCCTGGTAGCCTCCCTGAGTTCAACCAATCCAGTGAGGAGAAGCCGTGGGCGGGGCGAGCTCCGCTGCCAGAGCGGCGTGAAAAATTTCCCAAGGCAGAGCGAAAACCTTTCCTGAGCGACGGAGCATGCCCGCTGGTGAAAGGTCCAGCCCAACTTTCACCACATCCCAGACTGCAGAGGGACTTTTCTGAAACCCAGAGAATTGACCATGTCCTCAAACAGCTTAAAAATCTTCCATGGCTCCCCCATGACTCCTCAGGAAAAAAAGATCACACTTCAGTGGGTGTTTTATGCTTCATCCTCAACCAATTTCTTCAGCCACGTCTCCCACTACTTTTGCAAGAACTCTTTTGCTCCACGGATGTTGAAAACTTGCAGCTTCTCATACGTACCATGTTCTCTGTGCACACAGGTTCACCTACCTGCGATTCTCTGCCCAGGCCCTCTCTACCAGGATAATTGCATCTGTGCTTTCTAGGTCTATGAAGACAGTCATGCTTCATCCCTCTGGCATAGCTCTTGTTTTTTTTTTTTTTTTTTTCTTCTTTGTTGCTTTACAATGGTGTGTAGTTGCTTTACAATGGTGTGTTGGTTTCTGCTTTGTGGCAGGGTGAATCAGTTATGCATGTGCGTGTGTTCCCATGTCTCTTCCCTCTTGCGTCTCCCTCCCTCCCGCCCTCCCTGTCCCACCCCTCTAGGTGGTCGCGGAGCGCTGAGCTGATCTCCCTGTGCTGTGCGGCTGCTTCCCACTAGCTATCTATTTGATGTTTGCTGGTGTATATGTGTCCATGGCATAGCTCTTCTTATTCTGTGTTGTGAATATACTCTATGTGCTCCATGTCTTATCTTCACTAGAATGTGAGCTACTTGAGGGCAGGGGTCTTGGCATATTTTATACCTGTATGGAACTCTAAGACCTACCAGGGTGCCTGGCACCGGATAGATACTCAATAATTGTTTATTGAAAAAATGAATGGATTATGAGCTCCATGAAGGAAAAAAAAGAAAAGCTGAAGGCATTCCAACTGATGCAGAAAGTTGCCCTGATTCCTGATGACTTTCTGGTTCCTGGTTTCTTTCCTTGGAAAGGCCCATTCCAATGCCTGCCCTTGGGTTCCACTAGGACGTTTTGTATCACTCAAGATTCTCTGGTTGCAACCAACAGAAATCTCCTGTGGCTAACTTAAACAGAAAAGGAGTTTACTGAAAGGAAATGCGGAAGGTTAGAGAATCAAAGGGCAAGCAAAGCGGAGGAGTCTGGACAGGCAGGAGCCATTTTTTCTTCTCCATAGATGTCGCCTTTTTTCTTCAGCCGGTTTGAGTTTCTGTTATTTGCAACCAAAATGGCATTTACTAAGACGCTCTGCACAGCCCCAACTGGTAGCTCTGAGAAGCTACCAGCGACCTTTCTTTCCCCTGACGTTGTACCAAGGGACAGCAAGGTACCTGCAGTCCCCCCCCCCAGAACTCCCAAACTTCTGATCCCCCAAGAAGCTAAGCCAAACAACTTCCTTCCACCCTTGCCAAGGGGGGCCCATTTGGATTCGTGACTTTGCAGATAAGGTGCCCTTCTCCAGCAACTTGGCAGAGCCAGCAGTGCCTGCTGTTGTGGAAACCGGGGTCATGAAGTGTCTACGGAAGAAAACAGCTTCCCCTGGATCCGTGTTGCAAAGTGTGTTCCTGGTAAGTGGAATGGTTTCCTATTTTTTAGGGTCTTAGGAATAAAAGCAATACACTAACAATGAGAGGAAACCCAAAATCTGCTAATGCATTTTTTTTTTATTATTATTATTTTTAAATTGATGGCTGCATTGGGTCTTCGTTGCTGCGTCCGGGATTTCTCTAGTTGTGGCGAGCAGGGGCTACTCTTTGTTGCGTTGCGTGGGCTTCTCATTCCATGGCCTTCTCTTGTTGCGGAGCACGGGCTCTAGGCATGGAGGGTTCAGTAGTTGTGGCTCGCAGGCTCAAGAACGCAGGCTCAGTAGTTGTGGCGCACGGGCTTAGTTGCTCCGCGGCATGTGGGATCTTCCTGGACCAGGGCTCGAGCCTGTGTCCCCTGCATTGGCAGGCGGATTCTTAACCACTGCACCACCAGGGAAGCCCCTCATTAACTCTTAATGCTTCCCCCTGTTGAGGACAAACAGGAGGAAAAAAGAAAGGGCAGGGCTTCCTTGGTGGCGCAGTGGTTGAGAGTCCGACTGCCAGTGCAGGGGACACGGGTTCGTGCTCCGGTCCGGGAGGATCCCACATGCCACCGAGCGGCTGGGCCCGTGAGCCATGGCTGCTGAGCCTGTGCGTCCAGAGCCTGTGCTCCGCAGCGGTAGAGGCCGCAACAGTGAGAGATCCACGTACCGAAAAGAAAAGAAAAAAAAAAAAAAAGGGCAATAGCAAGGTTCCAAATGAGCTGAGAAATGACCTTCTAAAAGGGCTCTCAATCTGGCCTCTGGTAGATGTCTGTCGGGGTTTCTGCCCAGCCTAGACCTTCCTCAGGAGAGAAGACGTTTAGGGCTTACAGTGGGCTGACTGGTGGCCCCAAAGATCTCAGGCTCTAATCCCTGGGACCTGAGAATGTTACCTTATAAGGTAAAGTTTTGCGGATATAAGGATTTTGAGTTGAGACTATCCTCGCCCTAAGTGCCATCTGTAAGTGTACTTATAAGTGAGAGACAGGAGGAGATTATATACAAAGCAGAGGCGGAGGCAGTGACCACAGAGGCAGGACTAGAGTGCTGCACCTACAAGTCAAGCGATGCCAGCAGCTTCTGTGGTTAGAGTCTTTTGAACTCCTTGGCTTTTCAGCTCCTAGGCTGTAAGATTTGAATCAGCAAATGCCCCAAGGAGAAAAGCTGCACCAAATGTCAAGCTTGCGTCTGTGTTTCCCTTCTCTCCAGAACTTGGCCCACATGTCTTGGTGTCTCTCTAACATTCAGATGCCAGCAAACAGATGTTTTCTTACTTTATCCAGGTTTTCTAAAATTTCTTTAGACTTCACCTGATCTTATGTTATTATTGAACTACCATCTCAATTACACCTAGGAAGAAAATTTACAATTTTTAGAGAAAATGGAACCCTGGTACAGTGTTGGTAGGAATGTAAACTGGCACAGCCACTGTGGAAAACAGTATGGAGGGTTCTCAGAAAACTAAAAATAGAACTACCATATGACCTCGAAACTCAACTCCTGGGTATAAATCCGAAAAAAACAAAAACACGTGTTATCAAAAACATGTATTTGAAAAGATATATGCACCCCAATGTTCAGAGCGTCATTATTTACAATTACCCAGATATGGAAGCAACCTAAGTGTCATCAAGAGATGAATGGATAGGGGCTTCCCTGGTGGCGCAGTGGTTGAGAGTCCGCCTGCCGATGCAGGGGACACGGGTTTGTGCCCCGGTCCAGGAAGATCCCACATGCCGCGGTGCGGCTGGGCCCGTGAGCCATGGCCATTGAGCCTGTGCATCTGGAGCCTGTGCTCTGCAACGGGGGAGGCCACAACAGTGAGAGGCCCGCGTACCGCAAAAAAAAAAAAAAAAAATTTAAAAGAGATGAATGGATAAAGAAGATGTGGTACATATAACCAATGGAATACTACTCAGCCTTAAAAAAGAACGAAATTTTGCCATTTGCAGCAACATGGGTGGACTTGGAGGGCATTGTGGTAAGTGAAATAAGTCAAACAAAAACAAATACTATAGGATATCACCTATATATGGAATGTAAAAAATACAACAAACTACCAAATATACCAAAAAAGGAGGAGAGTCACAGATATAGAGAACAAACTAATGGTTGCCAGCACGGAGTGGGAGGAGGGGCAATACACGGTGGGGAGGTGAGAGATGTAAACTTCTAGGTGTACAATAGGCTCAAGGATGTATTGTACAACACAGGGAATATAGCCAATATTTTGTAATAACTATAAATGTAAAGTAACCTTTAAAAAGTATATAAAAAAATTTTTAAAAGAAATCATAGTGAAAATTGGAAACAATTTAAATGTCCATCAACAGGAAAATGCACATATAAATTATTGTATTTCCCTAGATGGGAATCCTACATAGCGAGAAAAAAAAAAGAAAAGAAAAAAGGGATGCCAGCAGCCACCAGAGCTGGAAGAGGCAAGGGATGGACTCCTCCCTAGAGCATCCAAGGGAGTTTGGTCCTTCTGAAAAACCTTGATTGCAGCCCAGCTGATGCTGATTTGGGGCTTCCAGCCCCCAGACCCATGAGAGAATACGTTTGTTGTTTTAGGCCACTAAGCTTGTGGGAATTCATCACTGTGTTTAGCAAACCAACACGGGGCTCAATCTTCAACTCATTAGAGACCAGCCCCCCACTTTGATCTGAACACTTCTGGACTCTTCCTATACGGCAGGAGTGCTGTGGAAATTGCACAAAGGACCTTAGTTGTTTTGTATGTGTGGAAACAATCAAGTAGAAAATTATTCACGTTGTTCAGAGAATAGCTCATGGATGTTTAGTACGTAAAATATGGAGCATGGATGCACCTCCGTCTAAAAGGAAGGCAGGGAGAATGTTAGCTGGGAATGGTAGCAATAGGCTGGAGCCCTGAATAGTGCCTAGGAAGACAAGGAAGTTATCTGCAAGAGTAAATTAAAACCAAAGCAGGAGGTCACTTTCACCTCAAAATTCCCGAAGGCACACTCGTCCTGCTTGTTCACTGGTTCAGACTTCTCAGAGCTCTTTATCTTTTCACTACAGAAAAAGCTAAAAAGGTAAAAACCAGAAGAAAGACCCTGGCCCTTCCTTTCCTCTCTGCCGTGTTTTTGTTCTTAGACTAAATATAAGAAAGGCAGAGACAGGGGAGAAAAATCAAAAGCCACCCACCTCACATGTTCTTGGGCCCTAACTGGCCCCAGGGCTATGAAAGAGCAAAGAAAATTCCCCCCAGCACTCCCACCCCACCCAGAAGGAGGAATCTCAGCAGCCATATTGGTGCCATGTGACCTCCACCCTCTCAAGTCACAGCTGATAGGTATGTGTTCACCTGACCCAGGAGAACCAATCAGAAGCTGGGCTGGGCTAGGCTCATCTCTCCCAGGTCCTGGTTGGGCAATGTGGTATCAGGGATTAAGGGGCCACAGGTGAGTGAAGCAGGGGACGTGCCTCAGCACAGAGAGAAGCTGATTGCTGAAAGAGGCCGACATGAGGATGAGACCTCAGACATAGCTGTGTCCTGATGACTTTCTGGTCTTTGGTCCTGATGCCTTGGAAAGCCCAGCTGTACTTCTGCCCCTGGGTTCCACAAGAAATGCTGTGTCCTCCCAATAAATTCCCCTTTTAAGGTCGGATCCTAAATTTAGCCCATGTCCTTGAAGGCGGGCCCTGCCTTTGCATCATATCAGGCAGTGCTGGGCCCACAGTGGATACTCCACCTGGTCTCAATTTTGATTTTCACTTTTCTCAGACCAGTTACAGTTCTGAAAAGGGGAGCCACAAGCAGATGATTGAGATAAAAGATCGTGTTGGAGCACAACTGTGACCGCAGTGCAGAGCGCTGCCTGGTGTGTGTGTGCAGCTAAGTCAGCTGCATCCACCCACAGATAAGTATGGAGCTCCACAGATATGTGCCAGGGTACTGTTCTGGGTTCTGGGGACAAAGCATGAAGCCCCGCTCTCCATGGGAAGGGTCCTTGCTTGAACAGTGTTTCCCAAAGTGGGTCCCGTGGCCTTGGGTGACCATGACCATGGTCATTTTGGACTGGCTACTTGCACTGGATCTAATAAACTTGAAAGCCACCAGGGAGCCACGTGCCCAGAGAAAGCTGGTCTGCAAGAGGAGACTCATGAAGCAGAGGTTCACGGAGAAAACAGTCCTTCAGAGAAAGAGAGAGTTCTGGGCTCTCCTTAGCCTGGCCTCACTCACTGTCCTATAGGATGCCCCAGGCTACTTTCAATAAAGTCCTATCTTATGCTTAAACGAGTTGCAGTGGGTTTCTGTTGCTTGATGCCAAATGTTCTGAGACGGCTTGGCTCTGGATGAACACGTGTGAGATGGGAACTCTAAACTAAACCCACAACTGTGGAGCAAAACTGAAAATGGGACACAGCTTTATCCCTGGAAATGGATGGATCAATCAAACCACAGGCCATAAATGGGCAGTACACGAAGAGCCCCCTGAGGATTACTGGTCTCATTTGTTGCCTTAAGGGCCCTGGCCAGGCCCATTTAGCTCCTAGGACAAATTGTGCTGAGTATTTAAGTGTGGAGGTACAAAAGGACAGCCCCTGTTCTGTACGCAAGCACAGAGGGCGAGAGATGGGCTTTCAACTGGTGAGGACTTTGTTTTAATCCAAGCACTGTTGCTTCCTAGAAGGATGATCGTGAGCAAATAATTGGATCCCTCTGAGCCTTCCTCTCTACACCAGCAAAATGGAGTTTCCTAATTTTTTTTTTTTTTTTTTGTGGTATGTGGGCCTTTCACTGTTGTGGTCTCTCCCGTTGTGGAGCACAGGCTCCAGATGCACAGGTCCAGCAGCCATGGCTCATGGGACCAGCCGCTCCGTGGCATGTGGGATCCTCCCGGACCGGGGCACGAACCCGCGTCCCCTGCATTGGCAGGCGGACTCCCACCCACTGCGCCACCAGGGAAGCCCTGGAGTTTCCTACTTTTGAGCACCTGAGGAATCCACAGCAAAGTGCCAAAGCTACACCTGAGACAGAGTGGAGGCGGGGGTGAGGGAGGGACCTGCCACGTGGTGGCTGTGACTAGACCACAGTCTCCTGATGGAGAACTTAAAGATTCAAGCACTTCTCCAAGTGTGAGCCTCACACTCATTTCTGAAAACGTGTTTTGGGAAGATTCAACAGGCGTCACCAATAGTTTGCGAGGAATCTTCATATAAAGCCATCTCAGGAAAACGGCAGCAGGGCCACGTAGGTAAGACCAGTTGAGGCAGCCCTGGGCTCAGCCTTGCACAAGGCTTGGTTCCTCAAGGCACGTGATGGCAACTCTCACGACGTCCGTTTTGTTTGTTTTCAGGCTAACGCCGAGTTGTCTGTGTACTCAGAACTAAGTGGCTGGTACTAGGAACCACGGCCCTCAGGATTTTAGCCACCCTCTTCCTGGTGAGTCCCCAAGCACATTTCCCAGGATTTTAATGGCAAAACGTCCCTGATGAGCTCCATTTGGGAATCTCCAAGTTAAACAGTCTATTCATTCAACACATTTTTATTGAGCACCTACTATGGGTCACATGCTAGGGATAATCTGCAAACAAATGGATCAAGTCCCTGCTGACACAGAGGGCACATCTTGGGTGGAGGGGGGACATAAAATAAACCAATAAATAAGAATATGATGCAATGTCAGAAAATGAGAAGTGCTGTGAAGACAAATGAGGCAGGGTAAAGGACAGATGAGAAGGGATCACAGATCTGGGTGATCAGGAAAAGTCTCGAGGGCAATCACATTGCAGAAAAGTGACGAGTGAGCCACATGGATACCTGGGTGCAGAGAATTCCAGAAAATGTCTCAAATGTTTGTGCACATTATGAATCTCCAAACAGATGCTGTATGACGTCACATTTCCCAAACCCATTTGGCCACAAAACTCTTTTTCCCCACAGAGCATCTTCCAGGGTCAGCTTTCACAGAACACCCTGCAGGGAATGGTGATGGAGCCAAATGTGATATTCTGCAGGGGGAGAAACGGGCCCAGAGCAGACAAGGATTGCCCATAGTCCTACAGCTCATTGATGAAGTCGTCCATCAGCTTTCTCGCTAGGTGGCATTCAGATCGCAGATCACCAGTAAGGGCAAGCCACTAAGATGGCCCAGCAGCGCCTGGCAGTGGTGGCGGTAGGCAGCGGGGTAGAACCAAGTTCATGGGTGCAGGATGAGCCAGGCACAGGCGCCTGGAACCTCCAGCTCAGACCCCCCTGTGTCCACTCCCCGACAGGGAAGCGTGTGCCTCTGATGGGAAGCCTGCACCCCCTCATGACAGCCTCATGGCAGAGGGGTGGATGCTTTCCAAAGTTCTTGCCACCTGTGTGGGTGGTGGTTCGCAAGGCACCGTCAGACCATTCAGAAGCACCTTTCATGCTGAGCCGACAGGAGAAAGCCATTCCCCGGTGTCTTTGTAGCAATGCAGCTGGCCTAGGAAGCGATGTCCCAGAGTGCCTGAAGATGGGATGGTACGTGACAGCGAGCCACAGCACATCAGGCTCAGATCCTCCAATAACTGAAGGAGAGTAGTGGTCAGGAAACCTGCTCTCCTTGGACATTGCGAAGCAAGCTGACCCAGAGAGGGAGGGAAAGATAGGGAAATACGAGCACACAATACACAGATGCAAATTTCTCCAGAAAAGCCACTAGAGAGAACATGTATACACGTGCACCAGACACCTTTAAAACGTAGCCCTGGCAACAGGAGTTTCCTTGGGACCAACCCGCCTGACTGCCATGTGTCTCATCAGACCCCTGGAACTCTGCACTTTCCAGGAAGGCAGTTAGGTGGATGACATGCTGATACAAGCCGACCAGCTCCCAGATGCAACATGTGACCAAACGTTCTCAGCTTGCAGTGACACTGTTAAGGATTCAAGCCAACGCCAGAACTGAATGTTCTCACCTCAGATCAGTGGTTCTCAACCAGGATTGGGTTTGCCCCCCAGTGGACATTTGGCAAAGTCACAGTGGCCGGAGGGGGAGCTGCTGCTGGCATCTAGGAGAGCAGGGATTCTGCTAAACACCCACCAATGCATAGGACAGTCCCCACAACAAAGAACTGTTCTACCCCACAGTCAATGGGGCCCAGTTTGAAAAACGCTGCCCTGAACAAAGGAAAATCCATTCTCTTGGGCAGTGAGGATTCCCAGCAGAGAGCCTGGACACCCGGTGTCAGTTCCATAAGAAAGAAGCAGGAAACAATCATCCTTGGAGACCAGTCTGAGTGTGGTACTTACCATTTTCCTTTAAAGAAACAGTCTTTTACAAAGACTGTTTTCCTATCCCTCCCCAGTCCAGAACTATAAATCAAATTCTCCATGGCATGATATAAACAGACTTCTCTTCCCTTTCTCCTTTTCTCTATCTCCAGTCCCAACTCTGTGCATTAAAACCTGGCATTTAATTGTAATATAAAAACTGTGGGAAAGAAAAGAGTCAGTAGTAGTTAGAAACTCAAATTGATTTGGAGAAATTTTAGATTATTTAAAAGCATACTTGGAACTAATGGAGGGTGAATAACCACAACAAAACCAACTAGAATACAATTTGGGAAGCAAAAGTTATGGCAAAAAGCCTTCTGGGCTATAGGTCTTCCTTATCAGAAAAAAGAACCAAACAATACAGCATGCATCTCAGAGATCACCTAGGCTCAATACTGTATAAAATTGGAGAGGTGCATGGGAACTTTAAATGCAAGAAAATGTCCTTAGTGTTTATCATCAAGATGACTTATTTCAGAAAGCATCCTTGATGATATGTCCAGTCAAGAAAAATCATCAGCATCTACTTGAACAAAACACAAAAGAGAGAAAAATCATATAATAATGGGATAGCAAGCTTTTTCCTTCACTTTTTGGGTAAAACTTGACAAGCTGTGAATATATGTGTTGGTAAGAGAAATTGTGTGAATACTTGATATAAACAAGTGAATAAATGTACCTTCCTGGGCTTCCCTGGTGGCGCAGCGGTTAAGAATCCGCCTGCCAATGCAGGGGGCATGGGTTCGAGCCCTGGTCTGGGAAGATCTCACATGCCGCGGAGCAACTAAGCCCATGTGCGACAACTACCGAGCCTGTGCTCTAGAGTGCGTGAGCCACAACTACTGAGCCCGCGTGCCACAACTACTGAAGCCCATGTGCCTAGAGCCCGTGCTTCGCAACAAGAGAAGCCACTGCAATGAGAAGCCCGCGCACCGCAACGAAGAGTAGCCCCCGCTCGCCGCAACTAGAGAAAGCCAGTGCGCAGCAAAAAAGACCCAACGCAGCCAAAAATAAAAATAAATGTACCTGCCTTATCTAAATGCTGCCTCTTTCAAAGCTGAATAACAACCACAAAAAAGATAAAAGCTGCATTTTTTTTGTTTCTGACAAATTAGTTGTCTGTTTTAAAAATCAGATTCAAAGTATGAGCCCACAAATTGACTTTTTGATTAGGAAAGGACACACCATTCTAGCAGTTGCCAATGATAAATTCATTTTAGCACCAAGTGGGTTCTTTTAAATCAGCACAAAAGCATGAGAGAGAAAGATTCAGGAATACACATCTCACAGGAGATGCTGTGAGCAGAAGAGAGCACTAATTTGAAAGGTAATGCTAAGTTTATTGAAAATATCCACTCAATCAATTAAAATGGCAAAGAGGAATTGGGACCAAAAATATCTAACTGCTATTTACGATAAATTTGATTTTGATGTTTATTTCCCGAGTCTGAAAAAAAAAATTTAAGACCTAAAATTTTTCCATTGACCTGAAAGCAGTAAAAATTGTCCATTGACCTTCCCTCAGGCCAATAATAGAAAGGTCTCAAGGGGTAGAATAGGAGCCAGAAATAAGATTGAAGGGGAAACAGTAAGGAGATACACATCAAATGACTAAATTCTATGGGTAGGTTAAAAACAGACGATCTCATTGTCCTACGTCATGTATAGCTGAATTCTCAGATGTGTACATTTTTATATGTACTTCCTTTCACTGAAACATATAAGTAAGAGGAATATGATTTTATCTCTATGGATTTCTTCGAGTCAGGGTTTCTCAGCTTTGGCACTAATGATATTTGGTGCCGGAGAGCATTTATGTGAGGGGGGCCGTCCTGTGCACTGTAGGCTGTTTAGCAGCATCCCTGGCCTCTACCTACTGGATACCAGTAGCTCCTCCCTGGTGTGACAATCAAACATGTGTCTAGACATTGTCAAAAGTCCCCTGGGAGGCAAAATATCCCTAACTGAGAGGTACAGCTTTAAGTCTACTGGGGGAAAATGCAGTATGGAGAAGTAGACTAAAAACAGTATCAGCAGGGTGGCAATTTTCATGTTTCTGAAAGGAAGGTGTTGGTAACTGCATTCAGTCACAGGACTGGAAGAATCCAATGACTAAACCATAATGTTCTATGTAATGAAAATGCTACAAAAGGGAGAGTTTTGAACAGGAATGGTGCTAGAGCTCATTTTGTCCAACTTCCTTGTACAGCGAAGGAAAACGGAGAGTCAGAGTTGTTTGTCTAAAGACCACACCAATGCAATACAAACATAGGTGGTTACACGTAAATACTGCATAGTTTCCACCTGGAAAAACAAAAACACGGGAGCCAACCTGCATGAACCCCTGAGGTGGCATAGTACGAGCCTCAAACCACATAATGAGTTCAGTGGATTAAAACACATCTACACTGTTTAAATCAAAGACTCCTAATGATATTTTTAAAAACTCACTGGTCACTTTGGCAGTTGCTTCTTTGAATAATGACACATAGGAGGAAAGAACCAATCTCTTATTCTGCCTTCCTGAACCAACTGTATTTTATGATAAACAAATAAACAAATGGTTGATGAAGGATTCTAGCTAATAATTACCAAAGGAGTAACAATCAGAAAAAAATTACAACTCTGTGACCACACAAGAAATACGGATCCAGGGAATGATCCTCAAAGGATGCTAAAACTATTAGGTAAAAAGTTGCTGGATGAGCTCCAGTGCCCATTTACAAATGAATGGATAAAACAAGGTATATACACACAAGGAAATATTATTCAGCCTTAAAAAGGAAGGAAATTCTGACACATGCTACAACATGGATGAACCTTGAGGATATTATGCTAAGTGAAAGAAGCCAGTCACTAAAAAGACAAATACCGTATGATTCCACTTATATGAGGTCCCTAGCATAGCCAGATTCATAGAAGTAGAAAATAGATGGGTGGTTGCCAGGGGCTGGGGTAAGGGGAAAATGGAAAGTAGTTGTTTAAGGGGTACACAGTTTCGGTTTTACATGATGAAAAGTTTTTGGAGGTTGGTTAAGCAACAATGTGAATATCCTTAACGTTAGTGAACTGTATATTTTTAAATGGTTCAGATGGTAAATGTTATGTTATGTATATTTTACCATAATGAAAAATTAAAAATGTTAATTATTGGGGGAAAAAAAGCCGTTGGGGACTTTGTAATGGATGGCTCAGTCTGTTAGCATTGGACCTACCATTCAATCTCAATATCGTTAAAAACAGGATGACCAGACATTATGTGCTCACTGTGTGATGCAGGATGGATCACACAGTACCGCCTAGGAAGGCGTCTGGACAACAAAAAGACTTTGATCTCCTCAGTCCTCTAGATCTAACTATTAGTTTACAGGAAACATGGGGAAAAGAGGAACAAGTTAACTGAAACCAAGAGGAAGTGATCAGCCAAATCCAGGATGTGAATATTCTACAGGACACAAGACCCAGTTTCTCCAACAAATCAGTGGCTGGGGGATAAAAAAGGTCAGGGGCGGGGAGTTGCTGTTACAGAATTAAAGACCTGTCAGAGACATAACAACAAAGTGTAATGTGTGGACATTGTCTGGATCCTGATTCTAACAAACCAACAGGAAAAAAGATATTTCTGAGAGAATCAAGGAAATGTGAGCATGGACTGAATATTAGATGATATTCAGGAATGATTATAAGTATTTTTAGCTGTGATAATATCCAGGCGGGGATAATGTAAAGGAAAAAAAAGTCCTTTCAGTTAGGATGTCTTTATGGGTGAAATGACACAACTTGCTTTAAATTAACCTAGAAAAAAACTCAAAAAGGAAGAAAAAAGAATGAAAGAACACTGGGAAAATGTTGAAGCTGGATGATGAATACATGGGGTTAATCGCAGGCTTCTCTAGTTTTGTGTGTGTTTCCAAAATCCCATAATAAAAAACAATTTTTATGTAGGCAATCTCAAAGGAACATACAGACACACAAGACAAACAGAGTGAGCTACAACCAAAGCGTAAGCAAATGAGGAAGCCATTTGCCTTTAGTAAGTGCAGGAAACGGGAGATTAAGCCTTGGGCCTTGCAAAGTGAGCTAACCAAGTCTAAGATGCCTGTATTAAGCTGGCACCCTCAAAGATGCTCCACACCCTGGCAAGCGGAGGGCTTAAATTTTTTTCTGGTCTTTCAGAAAGCGGAGTCTATGAAAACCTGTAGTTTTCAATGTGGCTCTGGAGGGGAAAACTAATAATGGCCACAATACTGATGATGATGATGATCACCCTGAAGGTTTGTAACCACGTGGGTCTGGGGCTCAAGTTTACACTCCATGTATTCAGTGGGAAAACTCCAAGTTGAGGAAATAAATGTCAGTGTTCAGAGGTTATTAGCATCCCCGGCATCCAGCTGAAACAAACAAAAAAGACTTCCGAGAGAAAAGCAGCCAGGAATCAGACCCCTCAGGATTCCCACAGATTAAGTTCAATCAAGAATGAGATGACAGTCAAACTACTAAACATCCAAGCAATAAGTCAGTATGAGCCAGAGTAAGCAGACACAACAAACAAGACATTGAGACACCACCCCCGCCACTCCCACCCAAAGACTTCAGATGTTGGAATTATCAGATAACAGATTCGAAAATCACTATGTATTCAATATTTTTTTTAAAGAAGGCTTTTAAAATGAGCAAGGAATGAGACTATCAAAAATGGCCAGGCATTTGTCCTCAGGAGTTTGTGGGAGCACAGGAGAGCTATTTGACCCCTCTACATTTGGCTCTTCCATTCTGGTGGGAAAAACAGATTTCGTTACAGAATCAAATTATGCTGGCAATAAAAATTCAAGTGCTTCCAGGAGCCAGAGAGGAAATATGAGCAGTGCATTGGGCAGGCAGAACATAGGCTGTATCTAAAGAGGGAGCCTCTACTCAGCCCCAGCAGATTGTTGATCTATAGACAAGAAGAGAGTCCAGGTATTGCCAGATATTCCCATTTTCCCAAAAAAAGGCATAAATCCAGATGTCAATGATCTGTACATGTTGGCTACTGTGGTAGACATCTGGTTTTTGTCACCTAATAACAATTCACCTCTCTTCTAATATATTATGGCGTTATAATGCCCCTTTGGGGACAACACCTTTCTCCTAGTCTCAGTCCAGTTTCTCAGAGACGCTGTTGATTCCACCTCTGGCTGCAGGGATGGGCATGTGGGTCAAGTTCAGCCAATCAGAGCAGTCTCCTGGGCCACAATAATTGGCTCAGCAATGGGCTTGTGACCCACCCAGAGAAAATGAGAAGCAGTGAGGCCATTGGGGGAAGCTTAGGAAAAAGATTCCTATCCTTCCCTATGGAATTCAAAGCTGAGAAGATGTAAGGGCTGGAGCTTCGGCCGCCTTTTTGTGACCATTATACAGAGATTCTGTCTAAGGTTGGATCCACATGGTTCAAAGAATCCCTGAGAGCTGGAGAGAGGCCAAGGCCTCATGAAATCATCTGAGCCTGAACCCAGAGGTTCCCTCTAGACTTTTCATTTTTGGTAACCAGTGAATTTGCATTCATGCTGAAGACAATTTGAATAGGTTTCTCTGTCACTCCACAGAAAGAGGCCTCTCCCTTCAGCAACTAATTAAAAGTCTTTTAACACGCTGAGAAAGCCAGACAAACATATCTGAGGGCTGACCATGGACCTTCAGTTTGCGGTCTCAGCACCTGACCACCCCTCTCCTTCTGAACTCCTGTCCCTAGCTTCTCTGATGACTCATCTTCTAGCCTCCATTCCCACTGCTCCTTCCTTGGACCATCCTCTTCTCTCCCTGCTCTGCCTCCGGAAATCCTACTCTTCCTTCAGAACTCAAGTCAAATGGGTCCTTTTTTCTTAGCGCTTTTCCTGAGAACCCCACCCTAAGCCCTACCCGAGGCAGAAGAAGATACCTCTCCCTCCATCCCCAGGCCCCTCTGACCCCACCGATGAACACTCAGCCCTTCTGCTGAGGAGCCTAATTACCCAGCCACGTTCCTGCCTCGCCTGCTTCTTGACCGTGATCCAAATTCAGACCCAGATTAGAAGGGATGATATTTGAGGCTTAAGTTTCAAAAAACAATCAGTTCTTAGGAGAAGTCAGAAAACATGGTGAAAGATGAGGATTTGGGTCAGGGATTCGAAAGAAAAGAACAGTTATTCCGCGGAAAAGAGAGGGTCTATGTGGAGTGCAGTGAGGAAGGAGGAAACACTGGACATATTTAGACCAAACGAAATGATTCAGAGGAAACCTGAGAAGAAATGTCTAGAGAGGCATGAGGTTGATCTGACTGGAAAGGAATACAAAAAATGTGTGACGGGAATGACCCAAAACAACAACGACAAAATGCCCAAAATAGGTGCACTGTTCACGTGAGAAAAGAATGCAGACAGCAGCAAGACGCTGAGCAACCTCCAGAAAACAAGAGAGAAGGTAACAAAGGATGAGGTCATCTCAAACCAGATAAACTGGGAGGCTTTCTATGGATTGAAAGGGGTTTTTCAAAAGCTAGGGCTCATGTTGGCTTGCCCCTGATGGAAACTCAGGGCACCGAGGTCTTGTGGAATTTTCTGTTTAACAGACAGACACAGGGAGGGTCCCAGGAGGCCAGGCAGTGGCTAGATGTACCAAAAGAACTACCATGGGTCAAAGGACAAAACAAGCAAGGTGTCCGTTTATGAGCCACCCCAGGCAAGCACTGTCTTGCTTTTTACTTCTAAGGACCATGGGACCTTGTCCACAGTTCCCATGCCACCTACCCTGGGACCAGTTCTTTCTTCATGTGATAAAATACCTAAGCCGGACAGTAGCCAATCACAGCGGCCTTTAACCTTTGTTGGGGACATAGCTGGTTGAGGCTCTGAGCCCTCTTCCCAGAAAAATGCACACAGCCTCAGACACAACAAAGTTTCCTTCCCGTTTAAGCAGCTTATACCCGCCCTGGGGCCCATCTCTTGAACAATATTTCCTAAACTCATTCACTTAATCAAAAAAACATTTATTGAATGCCAGCTACCCGGTACCTGCCAGGCACTGCTGCCAGGTACTGCTCCGGGCACCAAGGATACAGGAATCCTCGCCTCATGGAGTGGACCTTCCAGTTTGTATTTGAGCCCTCAAATGATCAGAATGTCTGGCGAAGCGGCCCGGGACTTCAGTGATTCTGACATGGGGCCAGAATTAGGACCTGTCGTCCCAAAGAGCCCCAGCTCAGACACCCCTTCTGTAAGGAGAGAGGGGAGGAGTGTATTGAAAGCATGTGCTCTAACTGGGAAGCTCATAGCCTGCTGAGGGAGTGTAGAGGGTACCTGCACTTTGGAAAAATGTTGGGCAGAATCTCATAAAGCCGGACGTATGTGTGACCCAGAAATTCTACTCCTAGATATATACCCAAGAGATATGTGCACATGTGCAGACCAAAAGGCATACACAACGGCCCCCAATTATCCCTGGTGTTCACACCTCTGTGTCCCCTCCCCTTGAGAGTAGGCAGGACTGTACCTTATTTCTAATCAGTAGATGCTGCAAAGGTGATGGGCATGTCATTTCTGTGATTATGTTACAGAAGATTGTAACTTCCATCCTGCCTGGAGACTCTCTCTATGGACTCTCACTGGCTTTGATGAAGCAAGCCACCTTCTGGAGAGGCCCACATGGCAAGAAACAGTGCAGGATCTCTGGCTAACAGCCAGCAAGGCGGTGATTCCCTCAGACTAACTAAAAACCCGCAGGGAACAACTGTATCCTGCCAACCACCCCATGAACTGGAAAGAGGATCCTTTCCCAGCTGAGCCTCAGATGAGACCCCAGCCCTGGCCACCTCCCTCATTGCAGCCTGGGAGAGACCCTGAGCAGAGAACCCAGCTAAGCAGTGCCCGGATTCCTGACCCACAGAAACTGTGACATAAGTGTGTGTTCTTTGGATCCGTTAAGTTTGCCATAATTTGTTCTGCAGGAATAGATAACAGAGTATAATGCAATGCAGCAGTGAGAATGAATGAACCACAGCTACATCAGACAACGTGGTCGAACCTCACATAGTTGAGTGAAAGAAACCAGGCAGCAAATGGCATCTGTAAGATTCAATTTCCATGAAGTTCAAAACCAAGCAGAACTAATCTATGATTGGAAGTCAGACAAGCAGGAGGGGGTAACCAGAATGAGCACAGGGAGTCTTCTCGGAGGGGCGGGGGTGGGTGGTGATGTTCTGCTTCTAGTTCTGGGTTCTAGTTAGGGTGGGTGCATACACTTTGTGATAATTCTTCAAGTGTACACTTATCAGTTGTGCTCTTTTCGAGATGTATACTATGTTTGAAAAGAAAACTTTACAAAAAAGAAAATATGCTGGAGTCCAACAGCTAGGGTTCGAATCTTGGACCTATCACTTACAAGATTTGTAACTGGGAAAGTTACTTGACTTTTCTGAGCCGGCTTCTGTGAAATGGGTTGGGCCAAGAATTAAATAAAACAGTGCATGGCATAGCGGCTGGTACCTAACAAGCCTCAATAAATATTAGCTAGTTTGGTTCACCTCATTCATAGTGGTTCATTGTTAATCCCCCCCAAAAAAGTAGTGAAGGTTGATTTGCCTGGATGCCTGGAAGTCGAATATATGGAGTTGTCTTGCACGTGCCACACCACAGAGACCAGCTGGATTCTCAGAATCCCTCTAGCAGCGATCAGGGGAGCTCAGCCTGCCTCTGACACCCACACCCAGAACGGTCCCTGGGCAACAAGCAAGATGATATGCGAGTGTTCAGAGGTCAACTTTGCTCTGGGTTCGGACTGAGACGATGCAAATCAAAGCTCTCCCCAGGATGTCTGTGATCAGGTTGAGATGCTGCTGTCCTCCCACATCATCAAGAAAACAACGAAAACAAGCAAACAGACAGACAGCAACGCGGACATTCACAGAAGGAGTCTGTGGTATCGGGCACAGTTTACTAATTCACACATATTAACCCATTTGGTCTTTACAGTCAATGCTGTTATTACCTCCATTTTACAGGTGAGAGAAGTGAGGTACAGACAGAATAAAACAAACAAACAAACGAAACCAGGCCGATCAGAGGTGGGATCAGCACCCTTCCTCTGCAGCTTTCAAACAGAACATACAGACTGACCTCCCTGGCAAAGCTTTTTTTTTGTTTTTTTGTTTGTTTTTTTTAGAGAGAGTGGTTTTTTGGTTTTGTTTTAATTTTTTTTATTAATTAATTTATTTATTTTTGGCTGTGTTGAGTCTTCGTTTCTGTGCGAGGGCTTTATCCAGGTGTGGCAAGCGGGGGTCACTCTTCATCACAGTGCACAGGCCTCTCACTATCGCGGCCTCTCTTGTTGCAGAGCACAAGGTCCAGATGCGCAGGCTCAGTAGCTGTGGCTCACGGGCCTAGTTGCTCCGTGGCATGTGGGATCCTCCCAAACAAGGGCTCGAACCCACATCCCCTGCATTGGCAGGCAGGTTCTCAACCACTGTGCCACCAGGGAAGCCCCCTGGCAGAGCTCTGATTTGCAAGAGATGAACATCCCAACCAGCCTTGTCTCTATCTGAGAAAACACCTGGGTGACTTCTCATTTTCTGACAGGGGAAGGGGGTGAGCACGGCCGCAGAAGGCCTCAGTGACCAGCTGTGATTTTGTGGTTTGAATTTATTTTTGTGAACCTGTGTGTGTGTGTGTGTGTGTATAAAAACCTGCATTTCCTTAGCCCATAGCGTCAGGTTATGAATGGACTGTGGAGCCTCCAGTGGCCCTTTGCTCTCCCATCTGTCACCTACTCAAGAGCTTAGCTACTTCCTGATCCTCGAGCGCTCTCTCTCTCTCTTTTACTCTCCCTTTCTCCTTTTCCAGCTCTTTCCCTGGCTCTCTCTTACCCCTTAAAGGCTGGGCAAGCTCCCTACCTCTTCCAGGCGGGAGGCCAGCATTCATTTCTTGTTGGAATGCAGGGGACAACAAGCAGATCTGGGGAGGGGGCACAGTGGATGGGCTCTCCCAGTCAAGGACAGCCCAGGGAAGGTAACTGTGGCCCAATGAGATTTTATGGGGCAGAGGTCCTGCAGGAAAGAAGCCCAGTGGGTGGCAGGAGAGGTCCCTGGCAAGCCCCAGCTACCCCCTCCTGGCCTCAGCTCCCTCCCCCTCTTGCTGCAGGCACTGCCCAAACTTCAGGACAGCCAGAAGCCCAGATTGTTCAGGGATGAGGGAAAGCAGGTGGTGAGCATGGGTGTCTCGTGGCTGTGACACCTGTCACCTGTGGTCCCCGGGGAAAATACCGTCCCATCACAGTCATCTAGATTGAAATCCTTTTCTGGCTGTGTCACCTTGGTCACATACCTCCATGTCTCTTGAGCCCTATTTTCCTGTTCAAGTGGGAGTGATGTGATAGAAATAATACCCATCACGACATTTTTGAGCACTTCTCTGCAGAGCTCCCTGTTCCAGGTGTTCCACACACACCTACTGCCCCAGGTTATGGTGAGGATTAAATGAGATGATCCACAGGAAAGACTGTGACAGTGCCCTGAGGGTGGAAAGCCCAGAGTTAACATTACTCGCTCCAGTATTATGAGGACAGCTGGGAATGACAAAGCTGGGACTTGGACCCAGGCCTTTCAGACACCAGCATCCTGATGTTGATGGAGATACAGTACAACCTTGGTAGCCACCCAGAGCTCAATAAGATTGATTGATTACAGGCATCACCAAGGAGCCCATATAAGCTAGAAATCTCTTTTTTTTTCGGCCATGCCTTGTGGCTTGCGGGATCTTAATTTCCCCACCAGGGATTGAACCCGGGTCACGGCAGTGAAAGCACCAAGTCCTAACCAGTGGACCGCCAGGGAATTCCCCAGGTGCAGTATTTTGAACACCCCATCATCGCAAAGTACAACTCTCACTCAGCCCAGGGCATGCTATGATAAAGCCATGAGTTATTGGGGTATTTTAGTTTCTGTTTTTGAAATTTAAGTGGATGACATGGAACTGGGTTTTAAGACTTTCACACACCCTTTGAGATGACTGTGGCATCCTGTGGGGAGCGGCAGGATCCAATCAAGATTTGGCAATTTCTGCTCCAGTGAGCCTGAATGTCAGCTTTGTTCTCCGTTTAGTATTTCCTCATCGAGAGATGGACTAATGGCAACAGATGCTCTCCCAAGCCTATCAGGGGGCCAAGGGCGGCACTGGCACCAGCCTGGCCTGCATGGGCTCCATAGGGTCTGGCTGGCAATGAGCAGGGTTGGGTTCTGTGCTCATGTTGATGACATTGAAGACAAGCATGGAGATGGGCGTGGGGCTGGGGAGGGCCAAGGCTACAGAAGCCTAGGTCCTGGGGTAAGGACAGTTCAGCTCAGCAGCTCAAGAGTAGGAGGCAAGGCTGTGGGCGGGTGGCAAGGGCTGCCCCTGTTCATTCACTCATTCGTTCATTCAGGCACTGTTCTAGGTACTGGTCATACAGCAGTGAACAAAAGAGAAAAAAAAATCCCTGCCCTCATGGAGCTTAAGTTGGGGGGCAGGGGGGAGTTGGGAGTGGGGAGACTGACAACAAATAAGAGAAGGAAACAATAAATAGCATGTTAGAGGAGTGGTAAGATGAAGGGAAGAGCAATAGAGTGAGGTGTTTGTTTTGTTCTTCATGTTTTTTGGGGGGTGTTTTTTGTTTTGTTTTGTTTTGTTGGGTGGCATCATGGGGCTTGCAGGATCAACTAGGGATCGAACGGGCAGTGAAAGCACCGAGTCCTAAACACTGGACCACCAGGGAATTCCAAGACCCTTTTAAATAGGGTGATATTTGAGTAAAAATCTGAAGGAGCTGAAGGAGATCCCTGGGGGAAGTGCCTGGTAGGGAGAAGAAACAGTAACTGCAAAGGCCCTGAGGCAGAAATGTGCCTGGAGAGTTGAGCCTGACCCTCTCTGTTCCTCTGAAGTTACCACTCAGGGCCCCGGCCTCTGTGGTCACTCCTCATACATTCCTAAGGTCTTTCTGGTCGAATGGAACTAACCCAGGCAGAACCTTCCAGGCTGACTGAGGGCCTGGAAGAGATTTCTAGGGACAAGTGCTGGGAGGGCTCTGCGATTCAACTGCAGGGTTGAAAAAGTCCTGAGGTTTTGCCAAGCTTTTAACAAATGCACAAGGAATTTGCAAGAATGCAACAAATTCATTCCTGGACCATGCTCCAGAGCTGCCTAATCAGAATCTCTGAGGTCTGTGCCAGGGAATGTGCATTTCTAAGAGCCTCTAGGCATGTGGGAGCATCTTTACCATATATTCCATCCCATATCGATTTCCATGATTTTTCTCTCTTATATCTTCTTCTAATTGACTAGAGTGGAGTCTGCCATCTTTCATCTTTCTCAGATGAATATTTTGAGTTTGTCTTGGGGCACCTTGTCCGTCATTTCCTGCCAGGGAAATGAGGCATTCTGTAGGTAGTCAGCAGGGCTGTTCTGCTCCCAGACAGAAGGGGCTGATCTGAAAAAGGTGACATGGGGTGAGGGGAGATAGTTGGCATTTGCATGTCTTCTCCACACGCTCCATCCCCCCAGCCCCGTGCCCATGGGGAGTGCGGGAGGGTTTCTTAAGGATCTCATCCAGGTCAACACTGGGGCCACCGTCTGACCTTATAGGGACTCAGGTGATGTTTGTAGAAGTAAAGAACACATGAATGAATAAACGCGAGTTTTGACAGGGAAGGACAGGAACAGTAAGGCTGTGGGCTTGTAAATACCCTTTCCCTAGCACGTGGGAGAATCTTCCATTCTTTCAGAAGTGTTCCTTCCACCCCACCCATCTCCCATCTCCACCCCCACCCCCAGAAGTGATGGTCCCCCCAGCTTACTCTGTTTTCTCCTCCACAACAGAGAGAACTAGAGTTTCGGGTGGGACGGGGGGTACTAACCTCCAAGCTTCTCGTGGCTCAGCTCCATTACCCTCCCACGCCTGACCACCCCCTCCTCAACGCACCGAACCTAGAGCTAAGGTCAGTAGGAAGGATTCTTGAGTCTGCTCCTTCCCCGCTGTAAGACTTGGAGCTACTTCTGTGAACACTGAGCCTGTTTCTCCATCTTTGAAACGGGGCTGGGGACCTCTAGCGGGCAGGTCGGGGAGGGCTCGCAGCGCTGCAGCGGGCTGTAATTGGCCGGGTGCTGCCAGCGCAACTCCCCCTCATCCTCGGGAGCCGCGCACGCCACGCCCCTCCCCAGCTCGGCCGTAAGAATGGCGTTGCCGTGGCGACGTTTGTAAAAAGGCCGGGCGGGCGCGCCGGCTGCGAGCCTTCGCCTGGAGACTCCGCGGGAGGGCGGCAGAGCGGAGGTCAGGGCTCTCGGCGGAGGACGAGGCGTGGGCTTCTTCCTCTGGCCAGGTGAGAGCGGCTTGCGAGGAGGCGGCGGGCGGAAACCTGGGCCAGAGGAGGCCAGCCCTGCGAGGTCAAGGGCGTTGGGGTAGGCAGGGGACCCGGCGCCAGCCGAGTCCGAACTCTCTGATCCAGGCTCGGGTCGCCAGGAGCACCCCAGAAAAGGTGCCCCAACACCAGCCATTCCTTCCTAAGTGCAGCCCCTACCTCGCCCCCCAAGGGAGGCGGCACGGGAGCTTTAAGCCTCTCCTGGGCACCAGCTCTTGGATGTCCTGTGGGTTTAGCTGGGATTAAGAGAGGAACCCCTGTTTCCCCTGATTTATGGACAACACCCACCCAATGGTCAGAGACACACACACACACACACACCCGCCCCTTACCTGAACTCCCCTTCTTTAAGGAACTTTGAGGCCACTGTATACCTCAAAAGTAAGTTTGCTCCTATAGCCCAATTCTGAGCCATCCAAAGTGGTCGGGGGAACGCAGATGACTGAAGCCCTTTTGCTCTTTCCTGTGGCTGGTGCTCCATGGCGCTGAGTAAGAACGAATTCACAGAGCTCCACACATTCAAATTACTTTGACAGTGTTTTCACGCAAGGAAGTGATGCACAGGGCAAAATGAAGGTGGAGAAATATTGTCCAATCCAAAAGCTAAAGAGATAGAATTTAGGTTTTCCAAGGAGTCATCTAAGCTAGATACTGACAGGAAAAATGAAAGGTAGTTACTATCAAAGCTTCCTAGCCAGCTGGCTGTACTGACTTGCTTTGAGGTGTCCTTTGTATTTTCATTCACTCAGCAAGTGTTTCCCAAGCACCTACTATGTGTCAGGTTCTGCCCCCCCGCCGCCCCCTACCCTGGAGAAGGGGTAATGCACAGAACTGGCAGGAACTGCAAAGGGTCTGACATTTGACCCTGTTTGAAAGTTAGTAAGTTAGCCTGCCCAGCTTATAGTTCCTGGCAGAAGACAAGAGACTCCTGGGCCAGAAACAAAGAACTTGATTACTCACAGCACAGCTGACATAACAGGCAGCAGAGCTGCATATGCACATTGGTTCCTGTTGCCCTGAAAGTCCCTCGGGGTGGTGCAGAGCAGCCAGTGTGGATGCTGTGCGCACAGTGGGTCTGTGTCCCAGGTAAAGAACTCCAAACTCAGGAAACTGCAATCTTTGAAAGGGGCTGCTAGCAAACCTGCCCAACTTTTGCCCCAGAAGGAGCCGTTATCTTTATTAGAAACATTACCTCTATCCTCCCAGGCTGTTTGCCATACAAGCATCCTCAGAAAGTGAGTGCAGGACAAAATCTTTCAATGCCTTTGCTCTGAAGATGTGTACAAACACAAAATACCCATGAAGAATCGCTTCTTAACAAAATGAACACAGTCCTGGTTTTCCAGGAACATATATCTTAGTGAAAGAGAAACTAACAGCAAGCATAACTAAAGAAAGGAACAAGAACATGTCAGAGAATGATAAGTACAAGGAAGGAAACACAGCAGGGGAAAACTAGCAGGGGAATAACATGACTGAGGGTGCCTTTAGCCAGAGTGGTCAGTCAGGTGGTTGCCCCGAGGGGGGACGTCTGAGCAGAGAGAAGACCCCAGCCTTGGGGACGTCTGGGGTGAGAGCTAAAAAACAAATATGCACATGATCCAAGTTTAAGTTTTCGATTAGTGGCGTTTCCTATGGTTTTCCTGCAGAAGAGACATTTCTTGGAAGTTTCCATTTTAGCTTAATTAGACTTGAATGTGTTGCGTGCTAACATGGTCCTCTGCAATTGAAGATTAATAACTGAAGGCAGCAGAGCATGGTTCTTTGGGAAGAGGAAATGTCTTTTCCCCTGTATACATGACAGCGAACTTAATCAAATGTATTTCTCATTATCTGAAAGCATCAATATTTGTGGGACATCCACAGGCCTCAAAGTTTACAAATATAAACTATCCTGCTTATTTTTATTTCTCTTACCCCCAGCTAGGGTCTCGTCTTCCTTTCAGAGGATAGAATGCTGGTTTCAAGGGCTTTCTTTTACTACATGTCCCAAGTGTCAGCAGACAGTGCAATTCCCCCACCCCTACTCTGCCCCACCAGCAGCAATGGAGGTTTGTACACTGGTTACATGCAAAGGCCCAGAGTTGTCACACACTTACTATTGTGTGACCTTAACTTCTCTGAGTCTCAGTTTCCTCATTTGTAAAGCGGGACAATACTGACACCTGCCTCGCAGGGTGGTTCTGAGGATGAAAAGAGGCCATGTGTGTAAAAGGATAGCCCGGTGCCTGGCACTTAGTAGGGATTCAGTGATGGAATGATGATGGAGATGTTGATGGAAAGCAGAGCCAGACCGGAGACCCTCTACGGTCAGACCTAGATGATTTTTGTTTTTATCCACAGTCTAACAACTTCACACTTCAGTGACCTTTCAGTTGAAAAGAGACTTTGGGGACTTTCCTGGTGGCTCAGCAGTTAAGAATCCGCCTGCCAATGCAGGGGACACGGGTTCGAGCCCTGGTCCAGGAAGATCCCACATGCCTCGGAGCAACTAAGCCAGTGCACCACAACTACTGAGCCTGCACTCTAGAGCCCGCGAGCCACAACTAGGGCCCGTGTGCCGCAACTACTGAGCCCACGTGCTCCAACTACTGAAGCCTGCACATCTCCACAACAGGAGAAGCCACCGCAATGAGAAGCCTGCGCACTGTGAGGAAGAGTAGCCTCCGCTCGCTGCAACTAGAGAAAGCCCGCATGCAGCAACGATGACCCAACACAGCCGAAAAAAAAAGGAAAAAAAAGAAAAGAGACTATCTTTGGCATGGCACTGAGATGGATCAGAATTCAAATATCATGTGAATTATCATCAACATCTTGGAACCAGCTGAAGTCACTGAAATTTTTATGTTTGAAAACACATGTATATATGGGCTTCCCTGGTGGCACAGTGGTTGAGAGTCCTCCTGCCAATGCAGGGGACACGGGTTCGTGCCCCGGTCTGGGAGGATCCCACATGCCGCGGAGCGGCTGGGCCCGTGAGCCATGGCCTCTGAGCCTGTGCATCCGGAGCCTGTGCTCCGCAACGGGAGAGGCCAAAACAGTGAGAGGCCCGCGTAACGCAAAAAACATAATAATAAATAAATAAAAATTAAAAAAATAAAAAACATGTATAGGGCTTCCCTGGTGGCGCAGTGGTTGAGAATCTGCCTTCTAATACAGGGGACATGGGTTCGAGCCCTGGTCTGGGAAGATCCCACGTGCCGCGGAGCAACTAGGCCCGCGAGCCACAACTACTGAGCCTGCGCATCTGGAGCCTGTGCTCCACAACATGAGAGGCCGCGATAGTGAGAGGCCCACGCACCGCGATGAAGAGTGGCCCCCGCTTGCCACAACTAGAGAAAGCCCTCGCACAGAAACGAAGACCCAACACAGCCAAAAATAAATAAATAAATTTTAAAAACATGTTTAGGATTTACTTTGAAATGCATTAAAATATAAAATGTATAGATGGGTAGATATGTGATAAAGCAAATAGAGCAAAATGTTGATTGTAGAATCTGGGTGGTGGTTCTATAGAAGTTCACCATCCAGTTCTTTCAACTTTTCTGTGTGTTTGACATTTTCCTAATAAAATGCCAGCAAAAGATACGTACAGAGTCTTGACCGTACAGCCAAGCTATAATCTTGATATTTTGTCTTTGGAAATCATTTTTTTTTCAACCTAAATATATGAAGGAATGCGGTGACTTAAAAAGAAAGTATCTTCTAATGCCCATTTCCTTGATGACTGACTCTTCCACACTTTAAGAAGCTCTGTAGAAGTTGGGGTTTCTTGAGTCAAAGTTCAGAAGCCCAAGATTAATAACAGTCGCAATCACAGTAGGACAAATGGGTGTTTAGTGTAGCAATCACCATTCTAGATGCTTCACATTTAATCCTCACAAAACTCTTTGGGATACAGAGTATTATTAGCCCCATTTTACAGATGAGGAAACAGAGGCATAGAGAGAGAATAAGTAACTCACCCAGAGTCACAGAGCTAGTAAGTGGTGGGTTTGTAACACTGAGTACTTGATTCTGTCAGATAACTAACCCCAAACTAAGCTTAATGGGAGGTGGAGAGCGGTTATCAGTGGAATTCAGATTTGTTTGGTTTTTTTTTTTTTTGCTATTGCTTGTTTGTGCTCTGAATTACATAAAGGATGTCCTCTTGTGATCAGAAGCAAGCTCATCTATGCCGGCTATCACTGTTAAAAGGACAGTCTTAAAAATGTGCGGAATTATCGTTGTGATCATTGTTAAATCCAGCTATCCACTCCTACCTCTGCTGACTTCTCCTGTGGACATTATGGTGTATTCCATTCATTCTAAATATGACATTGAATAATTAGAGGACTGTATTTTTCTAACAAAATTGTTTTCTGAAAACCTTTTATAGGGAAAGCAGAGAATATGAAAGCCTATCTAAAGAGTGCAGAAGGCTATTTTGTCCTGAATAAAAGCACTACGATTGGAAGGCATGAAAATTCAGACCTTGTTTTACAGGTAAGACCTCTTCCTAGCCAGTCCCCGACCCTCCCTACCCCTCACACCACCAAAAGTCCTTACTGTTCTGTGGACTCCAGTCTCTTGTAAAGCACAGCCTCTGGCTAACAGTCCCAGCCTTCCTCGGTGTGCCACCAATAACCATTCCCCGCATGTGCTGGGTCTTCCTGGCACATGTGGTAAGAATGAGCACAGTGCAAAGTGCGATGGGCCCTGTGTCCTTTGCTGACTGTGTCTGCAGTGTCCCACCCTGATGGCGTGGTTTGGAAGGTGGGCGTAGAGCTGATGCTTGACCTTCACCTGCTCCGCGTCTGGCAGCCACGGCCACCTGAAGGGCCCAGCTTGAGCAATGGCCTCTCGCCCTTTCCAGAGCTTCTGGAGACTATGGGCCCCTCAGAGCCGTCCCCCGCCCCCGTACCTCCAAGTAGTAAATCAGGGTAAGCCCTGGGCGTGGCCTCAGCGCTCTCTCACTTCATTTCATTCCATTCTCTGAATTAGCTGTGGCTTGGTCCACAGTCCCAGCTCATTGACAGCCAAGGAAGTTGGAAGAAATTGTAAGTAAGGAATTATACAAACAGTGGCTTTGAGCCTTTTACAATTTTGAAAGGGATTAAAATATTGAAGCAGAAAGAGAAATGCAATGGAATCCCTTTAGGACTGTGAAAGGCAGACCACTCTCAGACTTCACTCAACAGAGTTTTTTAAACTTTATTTTGAAATAATTATAGATGCACAAATGGTAGAGAGAATGGCACGAAGCATGTGTGGAGTCCTGTGCCATTTTACCACGTGTGGATTTGGGTGTGGCCATCAGGATATAGGAGTATTCCATCATCAGGGATGTCCCTTGTGATGCTCCTTTAATAGTCACAATTCCTCCTCCCACCATCGTCCCCACGCTCCGAAAACCACTAATCTATTCTCCGTCTCTATAATTTTCATCATTTATGTATGACCTTTGCGATTGATTTTTTTTTTTTTTTTTAGTCAGTGTAATGCCCTTGACATCCATTTAGGTTATTAGCTTGTTCTTTTATTGCTGAGTAATAGTCCACGGTATGGACGTATCACCTATGTTTAACCATTCACTTTTTGAAGGACATTTTGTTTCCATTTGGGGCTATTACAAATAAATGTACTATAAACATTTGTATACAGGTTTTTGTGTGAACATAAGTTTTTATTTCTCTGTGATAAATGCTCAGGAGTATGATTGCATGGATTAACATATGTGTTTATATATATTCGCTTTGTAAAGAAACTGCCAGACTTATCCAGCATGGCTGTACCATTTTTCGTTTCCACCAGCAATGTATGAGACGCATCCTCACCAGCAATTAGCATAAACACTGTTTTTCATTTTAGCTGTTTTAGTAAGTGTGTAGTGGTATCTCATCATAGTCTTAACTTGCATTTCCCAAATCGATAGTGATGTTAAATATCTTTTCATGTACGTGTTTGCCTTCTGCATATCCTCTTCAGTGAAATATCTCTTCATATCTTTTAAGTGTCTCTAATCGAATTGTTAATTTTTTTACCATTGAGTTTTGAGAATTCTTTATGTATTTTACATATGAGTCCCTTGTCAGATAGATGGTTTGCAAATATTTTCTCCCATCCGTAGCTTGTCTTTTCATTCTCTTAGCAGAGTATTTCACAGAGCAAAAGCTTCAACTTTTGATGAAGTCCAGGTAGTTATTTTTTCTTTTATAGATCATGCTTTTAGTGTCATGTCTAAGAACATGCCACAAGGTCCCTGACCCTGAGGATTTTCTCTTATGCTTTCTTCTAAGTGTTTTATAGTTTTATGTTTAAATCTATGAACCATTTTGGGTTCACTGTCGTTTATGATGTGAGATTTAGGTCAAAGTTCATTTTTCTTGCATGTGGATATTTAGTTGTTCCAGAACCATTTGTTGAAAAGACTATCTTTTCTCCATTGAATTGCTTTTGCAAGTTTGTCAAAAATAATCTGGCCATACTTTCTATGGGGGCTACTTCTTAGTTCCCTATTATGTTTCATGGATCTATTTGTCATAATGGATCTACCATTATGACATAGCCTTGATTACTGTCGCTATGTAAGTCTTAAATCAGGTAGAGTGATTCCTCCCACTTTTCTTTAAAAAAAATTTTTAACCTATTCTAGTTCCTTTGCCTTTCCATTTACACTTTAGTGTAAGCCTGTCTGTATATACAAAATATCATGCTGTAATTTTGATTGGAATTGTGTTTAATCCTATATATCAATGTGAGAATAATTGATATACTCCTACATTGTCTTCCAATTCATGAACATGGTATATTTATCCATTTATTCAGTGTCTCTCATGAGTGTTTTGTAGTTTTCAGCATACGAGTCCTGAACATGTTTTGTTAGATTTACACTTAAGTATATCTCTCTTTTTTTTTTGAGTGATTGTAAATGGTATTATATTTTTAATTTTGGTGTCCACATGTTCATTGACAGTATATAGAAATACAGTTGATTTTTTTTTTTTTTTTTTTTTTTTGCGGTATGCGGGCCTCTCACCGCTGTGGCCTCTCCCGTTGCGGAGCACAGGCTCCGGATGCGCAGGCCCAGCGGCCATGGCTCACGGGCCCAGCCGCTCCGCGGCATATGGGATCCTCCCAGACCGGGGCACGAACCCGTATCCCCTGCATCGGCAGGCGGACTCTCAACCACTGCGCCACCAGGGAGGCCCTACAGTTGATTTTTGTATGCTTCTTGGTATCTTGCAACCTTAACTGCACTTTCTTATATAAGGGCTTTTGTAGATTTCTTGGGATTTTATACATAAACAATCATGTCATCTGCAAATAAGAACAATTTTATTTCTCCTTTCAGAAAAGGAGATCTGAATGCCTTGAATCTTCTTTTCCTTGCTTTATTTCCCTGGTTAAGACTTCCAGGACTCTGCTAAACAAGAGCAGTGTACAAATCCTTATATTCGCTTGTTCCTGACCTTAGGGGAAAGCAGTCAGTCTTTCAGGTTAAGTATGAGGTTAGCTGTAGGGTATTTATACATGTTCTTACGAAGTGAGAAATTTCCCCCTTTATTCCTAGTTTTCTGAGAATGTTTATTGTAAACGCAACAGATTTAAAGATAACTCCATAAACCTCCCCATGAGATTCTCCTCCATGATATGGTCTCCCTTCAAGGACACAGAACATCTGTGCAATGTGCAAAGTGGGAGGAAAAAGAAGAAGAAGAAGAACTGCAGTTTCTTCTTTATCCTAAGAAGGCATAGATTTGGGGTAGTTTTATTTCCTGTCTGGCTAAAGTAGAGACAGAGATCTCTGTTTTGAACCTGACTATGATATTAGAAAACTGTAGTAATTTTTAAAAGCACAGGCTTTGGAGATAGACAGAGCTGGGTTTGAATCTCATTAGGCTACTTTGTGGCTGAGTGACTTCAACCAAATTACTTAATCACTCTGAGCTCCTTTTCCCTGTCTGTAAACCTCTTACCTCACAGGGTTATTCTGAGGATTAAGTGAGAAATGCATATAAAGAGCCTGGCATGTGGTGCTCAGTGAATGACACAATGATCATTATTATGGTCTCATAAAACAGAGACTGAGAAGAATCCTCAGAGGTGCACAGGGTTGAGATGAGGATCCACTGACATTAATAAGCCATTTGGAAAAGGGAACTAATGAGGACAGTTATTAACGAGACAGAAATTGAGTTGCATTCATTGTATAGAAATAATTGACTGCTTACTGCTCCTTGGACTTAGCTTAAGAAATACGTCACTAGGCTTCCCTGGTGGCGAAGTGGTTGAGAGTCCGCCTGCCGATGCAAGGGACACGGGTTCGTGCCCGGTCCGGGAATATCCCACATGCCGCGGAGCGGCTGTGCCTGTGAGCCATGGCCGCTGAGCCAGGGTGTCCGGAGCCTGAGATCCGCAACGGGAGAGGCCACAACAGTGAGAGGCCCGTGTACCGCAAAAAAAAAAAAAAAAATTCAGGGATTTATATTACTAAAAAGTCATCCTTGCAATTACCCAGAGGTTACATCTAGCAAATAAAAAAGATTGTTCTATTTGCCTGGATCAATCCTAAAGAATAGGCAGTCATGCTTCTAAAGGTTTCTACTCATCAGCAAGGCTGACATGTTGTTTTGACTATTGGTATCGTAGTATTTCGACATCATTTACTCTTTCCGATAATGGAAGGTAGTTACATGCTTCTTGTTTTTAAAAATTGGGAGAAAGGAAAATATGAGGAAGAAAATAAAAGTCACTTGTAATCATTTGGCTCAGGGAAAAATCAATATTGATATTTGCAGGGTTTTACCCTCCAGACTTTTTTCTATATCCTGTAAGGAGTTTGGTTCCCTAAGGCAATAGGAAGCCTGTTTATAGCCAGGCTAGTGAGAACTGTTTATAGTCAACAGTGATAACTGTTGTTATCACTCATTCATTGCACAGTATTTACCCAGAGCCTCAGCACCAAGCCAAGTCTAGGGGTACAGTGATGGCAGAACTGGACATGGTCCCTGCCATCAGGAAGCTGCCAGGAGAGAGAGAAATAAGTCAAATGATCCCACAAAGGTGTGACTAATTCCATTCCAACATTGGGGCTGTAAAGGAAAGGAATATGGAAGACAAGGAGGACTCAACTAGACAAAAGGAGAAAGGAATGGCATGTGCAAGGGCCCTGGGGTGGAAGAGCATATTGTGAATCCAAGGGACTGAGAGAAAACCAGGGCATCCAGAAGTCAGAGTGGGAAGGAGGAGGGCTAAGGGACAAGTCAGCCTCCTTCATGTCACCATAAGTGTTTTGATCTTTATCTGAAAAGCAGTGGGAAGAAGGCTTGAAGGATTGTAAACAAGGGGGAGACCTGCCAGTGAACATCCCAGCTGCTGTGTGCAGATGAGCCATCAGGAGCTCTATTCACAATCTCCCCTCTCCCATTTTACACGGCTCAAAAGCCTCAGCCTTGCTCATTTCACAGCTAAACCTTGCAAGTTATAATTTATATGATTTGATGTGCCTTGTAAACTGTATTTTTTAGAATTGAATATGGCTGTTATTTAAACTCTGCTGAGAAAGGGACTCAGTTCTTCCAGAATGAAGAAACACCAAAGCCAGTGGTTTTTGGATTTTCCGCATGTTTAAGAGTGGTTGTTCAACATGAACTCCTAGGCATTCTGACCCAGTGGGTTTGGGGTAAGGCCCAGGAATCTTCACATTTATATGCTCCCCAGGTTCAGGTGGGGGGAATGGAGTCCCTGGAGTTGGCTCCAGGACCACACTTTGAGAACCCCACCATCAGTGCTCCCTCCCTCTCCCTTCTTGATCAGCAGAGCTCCTGCTTGTGTGTGTGTGTGTGTGTGTGTGTGTGTGTGTGTGTGTATTCTTTCAATAAACTTTGTTTTGAGGAAAAGAGAAGCGAAGGGTAAACAATGAAGGGCTGACTGACCCTACCCCCTCCCCAGGGACTCCCCCAGTCCCACCCTGGGGAAGTCCCAGGATCCCTAGAAGACTGAGCTCTAGGACAGCCCAAGTCAGCGCAGGGCTGCAGCTACGAGGGTGGAGATGGAAGAGAAAAAGAAAGAACCGACATGACAGGGGGATGAAATGCTGGTGTCCACCCCTCACCCTCGGTGGTCAGTGTCCTGCCAGTCATCTCCTTTCTCATGGGTGGAGCCATCTCTCCAGCCTGTGTCAGCCCTTCTCGCGTGGGATCTGAGGGTCGTGAAGCCAGACTGATCTCATACACACACCCCAGATCCCATCCAGCCGGATGACTCTCGTCCCTTTTCCTGGCCCCTGCCAGTTCTGGGCTGCCTCTCAGGAAAGAACCAGAGCCTACACCATAATCTTGTTTATTATTATTAAACAAGGCTGCTGGGATTCTCCTATTATTTGCATCATTTCACGGACGTGCAGGTACGTCTGCTCTGTCAAAGGACACATACAGCTGTAACTCTGATGGGCATGGCCAAATTGTCCACCAGAGGTTTCCGGATGTGGTGTCCTGCCAACAGTGGACGCCCGTCTCCCACTCCCTCCCCAGCCTAGGGTGCTGACCCCCCATTGGATCTTCACTGATCTACGGGGTGAAGTATGGTACCTGTGTCATTTTAATTCACATTTCTCTTATTCTAAGTGAACACCTGCATTTTGAGACATAAGGTAACAGGTGGACTCTCTGTGGGGAAATCCACGGAATGAAACAGGCCTGGGAGGGTGCACTTGCTGGCTCCCCATCTGCATCGCGCTTGTCCTCCTGCCTGGGTCATGCTCCCATCCTCCCCCCTCCCCCCCACCTCACCCCTGGCTTCTCCCCAAGTGCTCCTTGCTCTGGGGGTTCACCTGTTTGGTCTCACCAGTCCTCAGGGAATGTTTTGTCCCCTGTTTGGGAACTGGCGGCTGATTTCATTGGTCAGTTCCCACCACAGCAATTGATGGGACTAGCTTCTCACCAGCAGATGGAGGGCTTCCAAGAGGAAAAAGTTCAGAGGAAAGGGCTAGATCGTGATCTCATTTTTCTCATTTTTTTTATTGTGGTAAGATATGCATAACATAAAATTTACCATCTTAACCACTTTTATTAAGTGTGCAGTTCAGTGGCATTAAATATATTCACACTGTTGTGCAGCCATCACCCCCATCCATCTCCAGAACTCTTTGAATCTTGCAGAACTGAAACTGCACCCATGAAACAACAACTCCCCTTGTCCCCCCATCCCAGCCCCCAGCAACCACCGTTCTGCTTTCTGTCTCTATGACCTTGGCTACTCTGGGTATCTCATATAAGTAGAATCATAACAGTATTTGTCTTTTCATGACTGGCTTCTTTCACTGAGTATAATATCCTTTCACTGAGTATAATGTCCATGTTCATCCATGCTGTAGCATGTGTCCGAATTTCCTTCCTTTTTTGAGGCTGAATAATATTCCATTGTGTGGATTCACCACATTTTGTTTATTCATTCATCTAGTGATGGACACTTGGGTTGTTTCCACCTTTTGGCTGTTGCAAACAATGCTATGAACATGGGTGTATAAATATCTCTTCAAGGCCCTGCTTTCAGTTCTTTGGGATATATACCCAAAAGTAGACTTGCTGGATCATATGATAATTTTATTTTTAATTGTTTGAGGAACTGCCATGCTGTTTTCCATAGTGGCTGCACCAAGTTACATTCTCACAACAGGGCACAAGGGTTCCACTTTCCCTGCGTCCTCACCAACTCTTGTGATTTCCCTTTTTTTTTTATAGTAGCCATTCTGATGGATGTGAGATGAAAGAAAGATCATAATCTTTTGAATAGCATACATAATACAAATAGCTACAGCATAGATTTCTGGACTACTTACTGTATCTCACATGGCTTTATACATCATCTATGTATGTTCTGTATATATATTTATAGAATTATATCCACAAAACAAATCCTGTGCGGGTGAGAACTACTATTATCATTATTATCCACATTTGATGACATGGACATGGGACTCAGAAAGGTTAAGGAACTGGCCCAAATCACACAGCTAGACGGGGGAGGTGGGGCTGAGTTTCAGACTGAGCTGACTCAAGCTTCTAAAAACAGAAGCTTCACTTTTTGAGTGTAAATTTAGCTTTGGGAACATCTAATATCTAAATTGGAAATTCTCAGATAACTGAGATAACAAGATAATTGACTAATCTAGGGAAATTCCACCCTGTGGAATCGAGAATGGGGGTTGTCAGTGAAATGTGAGATCAATGTTCTCATGATCCTCATTCATGCAACAGACTGAGGTGGTGCCATCTAGGGGGGGATTTGGGTAAAGAGGAAACATTGACCTGGTGCTTTCCCAGGAAGAGGAGCATTGGGGCTGTTAAGTGGGGGCCCAGCAAGAAACACCACTTATCTCTCCAATCCAGCCAGAGTAAGTTCTCTGCTTATAAGGACTGGTGGAGTTCAATTAGTCCCACCTGGATAACCCAGGATAGTCTCCCACTTTTAAAAAAAATTTTAAAAAGTTTTTGGCTGGGTTTGGTCTTCGTTGCTGAGCACAGGCTTTCTCTAGTTGCAGCGAGCGAGGGTTACTCTTTGTTGCGGTGCACGGGCTTCTCATTGCAGTGGCTTCTCTTGTTGTGGAGCACGGGCTCTAGGCACGCAGATTCAGTAGTTGTGGCACGTGGGCTCAGTAGTTGTGGCTCGTGGGCTCTGGAGCGCAGGCTCGGTAGTTGTGGCACACGGGCTTCGTAGCTCCATGGCATGTGGGATCTTCCCGGACCAGGGCTCAAACCCGTGTCCCCTGCATTGGCAGGCGGATTCTTAACCACTGCAACACCAGGGAAGTCTTTAGTCTCCCTCTTTTAAGAGCACTGATTAGTAACCTTGACATCGGCACAGTCCCTTTGGCCACCTCATGGAGCATATTCCCAGGTTCTGGGGATCAGGGCATGGGCATCTTTGGGAAACCATTCTGCCCACCACATTAATACTACCACCTGACTGGACCGTTGCTTTGGGACTGGTCTGAGAGCTTTCTGGAAGAATCAGTAGGATCAATGCCACAGGCCACGGAGAAAGATGGCTGGATGAGCTGGCAGGTGATAATGCCGTTACCAAGAGGGCAGGAAGCAGGAATGGTTGAGTGAGCACCTCAACATCCCGGAAGCAGCCAGGCAGTTTGGGGCCTGGAGATGAACCAGGGGTTGGAAATACACACCTGCGAATCGAGGGGGTGGCACAGTGGCCCCAGCCCATGGACAGAGTGTGGAGGGAACGGACATCTAAGGGGAGAGGAGCCCGGTGTGGAGAACTGGAAGCAGTGAGAGAGGTGAGGGAGCCAGAGAGCTGCTGCCAGGCTGAGGGTATTCATCACAGAGACAGCTTGCTTTGTGCCAGGTACTGTTCTGGGCACCTTCGAGTGTATTAACTCATTTCATCCTTAGGAGGTTAGTGTTGTTTGCCCCACTTTACAGATGAGGGCGTTGAGGCACAGATAGGCTGAGTATCCTGCCTGAGGTCACAGAGGGAGGCTGGGGCACTGGGCACCACGCTCGGGCAGTCTGATTTCAGGACCAGCCTCTCCTGAGGCCTTGCCGGTCCACAGGGCTCTCCCGGGGAGACCGGGGTGGAAGGATCCAGCTGACGGGGAAGCAGAGAAGCTTCTTCTTTCCTTCCACTTCCAGACTCGTCTCACCAGCGCCTGGCCGTTTCCTCATATCCTTATTCTTTTGAAAACCCCATTTTTTTTTTTTACTATTTCTGCACTACATCCCTTTCCTGAGGCAGTGGGGGGATGGGGCTGGGGGATGGGATAGCCTAGAACCAAAAGGTTAAAAGAAATAGATAAAACACACACACACACACACACACAAGTTAATTTCGAAAATGTTATCCCACTCCTTTGAACATGTCACCAAGCAGTACCTTTTGTCAATCCTACAAAGCCCAGCTTACCAAACTCATTTTTGCTGCTCAGGGAGCAACCAAAGAGAAGCAAAGAACCATGCCCCAGGCTACACAGCTGGAAGGTAGCAGAGGTGGGACTTGAACTCAAGGCTTTCTAACTCCAGAGCCCATCCTCTTGCTCATAATAGAGAACATTTCCCATTTGCCCTATGTTCTCTTCTAAGTGCTTTTGTATGTATTATATCATTTATACGTCACCAGTAACTTATAAGACTGTCCTTTTGTTACCTTACAGATGAGGAAGCTGAGGTATCACTTGCCCAAGGTCACCCTGCTAGGAAGTAGGAGAGCTGGGCTCGAGCCCAGTCTAATAACCACCGCACAGCCCTGCTCCCCCAACCCCTGAACCAACAGGCCACGTGCCTCTCTCTGACAACTGTGTCACATGTCACAGGGAGGCCGAGAGCCCGAGGAGGCCCCCGAGGGCAATGGCAGTGTGTTGAGGACGCAGCGGGAGAGGAACCTCTTGAAGCCATTTGATATTAAAGGAAAGGAAGGGGGAAGGGGCGGTGTTTCCAGGCCGAGGGTGTGGTGAGCACGTTCACAGCTTAGACGGAAGTTACACTGTCAAGGTGAGGATGCAGAAGAGGAGATGGTTGAGGAGAGGGACCAGAGCAGGGTGGGATGAAGGCAGGGCCACCCGGAGGCCCTTGGCAGCTAAGAGAAGTCTTGAAGGTCCCATCTACGAGCTTCTCCATGCCTGGGAAGTCCAGGTCCTGGCAGGGAGCTGAAGGCACATTCACAGGGGTGTGGAGTGATGGAGGGGAGTTTCCTGAAGGGACTCCATAGGGAGTGGGCAGGGCTCAGAGAAACCACAAAGAATAGTGCAGGGCCCAGAGCTAGTATGGGTGAGGACTGTTCCCACCCCCAGATCTGAGGGGTGAGGGGCAGGGGCATTTCCTGGGACCCGGAGACCCCGTGGGCTGGGTAGAGTCCTCTGAGGGAAGCTGTGTGGCCCCACAGAAAGGAAGCCAGGGGAGTAAGTACCCCAAGCTCTCTCCTCCCTGCTGTGATCTCTAACCCCCCCATTGGCCAAACCCAACCAGAAACCAGAGGCAAGGAGCCCATCAGCCCATGGATATAGCTGCACAGGTGGGTCTGCTGGGCAGAGGGCGCCGTAGAAAGGGATGGAGGAGGGTCTGGAGAAGCAGACGGAGAATGCAGGCAGGTGCAGGAGGTGAAGACCTAGGAGGCTGTTGTCAAAGTAGAATGAAAAGCCTAAGACCAGGGACCTGCTGGCTGGGGCGCCCAGAGGGCACTGGGACAGTCTCAGGACAGAAGTGTGAGGGTGGCAGGAGGGTTTGGGGGCCAGGATGGACTTGAAGGAGGTGGTGAGCTCGAGCAGGGCCCAGGCTGGGTGAGCGTAGGGCATTACGCATAGGGAGGGGACGGGGAGCAAAGGCTACGTGACTCAAGGAGAGGACGAGACAGAGGATAAGGAAGGCTGGGAGCGGGAAGTTATGGTCTGAGATGGGGCTTCCCAGTTCCAGGTGATGCAAGGTTGAAACCTAGCTCCAAAGGACGGTTCCAGGTACACGTCGAACCTCAGCGACAACGTCAGCGAACCTCAGGGCAACGTCATAACTAAGTCAGCTTCCCGAGGAGGCTTCCTCAAAGCACAGGAGTCATCAGAGCAGATGGTCATTGTTAATAGATGTTTAAACGTCTCAATATTTTATGGACTCACTATATACTTTTTAAACATTTAAAATGCAGGAGCCTTTAAAAATGCACTTGTTTTCTATATTAGGTCCTGCCTGTCTCCTCTCTCATTATTAAATCACTCTCTACTCTGAAAATCACAGGGTACAAATCAAAGGTACAAGTTTTGGAATTAGACTTGGGTTCAAACCCTGACATTGCCCTGTGCCAGCATCCTGATGTTGAGTGAGTCCCTTCATCTTAGCCATTTTTTAAATTGTGGTAAAATACATATAAAGTTTACCGTCTTAACCACATTTAAGTGTACAGATCAGTAGTTGTAAGTTATTCACATTGTTGTGCAACCAGCCTCAGAATTTTTCATCTTGCAAAACTGAAACTGTACCCATTAAACAACAACTCCCCGTTTCCCCCTTCCCCAGCCCCTGGCAACCCCTATTCTATTTTATTTCTATGAGCTTGACTACTCTATGTACCTCACATAAGTGGAATCATACAAAATTTGCCTTTTTGTGACACTTATTTCACATCATGTCCTCACGGTTCATCCATGTTGTAGCATGTGTCAGAATTTCCTTCCTCCTACACTGAATAATATTCCACTGTATGGATGGACCACATTTTGCTTATCCAATCATCGGTCAGTGGGCACTTGGGTGGCTTCTACCTTTTGGCAATTGTGAATAATGCTACTATAAACACGAGTGTACAAATATCTCTTTAAGTTCCTGCTTTCAATTCTTTGGGGTATATACCCGGAAGTGGACTTGCTGGATCATATGATAATTTTATTCTAAATTGTTTGAGAAGCCGCTCTACTGTTTTTCCTATCAGCTGCATCATTTTACATTCTCAGCGGTGCATAAGTGTTCCCCTACTCTACATCCTTGCCAACACTTGTTATTTTCTGTTGCTGTTTGTTTGTTTTTGATAGTAGCCATCCTAATGGGTATGAGGTGGTATCTCACTGTGGTTTTGATTTGCATTTCCCTAATGACTAGTAATGTTGAGCATCTTTTTATATGCTTGTTGGACATTTGTATATCTTCTTTGGAGAAATGTCTATTCCAGTTCTTTGCCCATATTTGATCAGGTTATTTGGGGGTTTTTTTCTTGTTGTTGTTGTTGAGTTATAGTTCTCTATATATTCTTCATATTAACCCTTTTTCAGATTTGTGATTTGCAACTATTTTCTCCCATTCTCTAGATGGCCTTTCACCCTGTTTATTGTGTCCTTTGATTCACAGAAGTTTTAAATTTTGACATAGTTGAATTTATCTATTTTTACTTTTGCTGCTTATGCTTTTGGTATCATATCCAAAAAAGCATTGCCAAATCCAGTGTCATAAAGCTTTCCTCCTGTGTTTTCCTCTAAAAGTTTTATAGTTTTAGACTACGTTTAAGTCTTTGATCCACTTTGAGTTAATTTTTATACATGGTGTAAGGTAAGAGTTCAACTTAATTCTTTTGCAGTCTTTCCCAGCATCATTTGTTGAAAATACTGTTCTTTCCCCATTGAATAATCTTGGCACCCTTGTCAAAAGTCATTGGACCATATATGCAAAGTTTTATTTCTGTGCTCTCTATTCTATTCTATTGGCCTATGTGCCTGACCTTATGTCAGTATCACACAGTTTTGATTGCTGTAACTTTGTATGCAGTAAGTTTTGAAATCAGGAAGTGTGAGACCTCCAGCTTTGCTTTTCTTTTTCAAGATTCTTTTGGCTATTTGGGGTCCACTGAGATTCCATATGAATTTTAGGGTGGATTTTTCTATTTCTGCCAAAACTGCTGTTGGGATTTTGAATCTGTAGATCCTGCTGTGTAGTAATGACATCTTCACAATATTAAGTCTTCCAACCCATGAATACAGGGTGTCTTTCCATTTATTTGTGTTTTTAATTTCTTTCAGCAGCACTTTGTAGTTTTCAGTGTACACATCTTTTACCACCTTGGTTAAATTTATCCCAAAGTATGTTATTCTTTTTGATGCTATCATAAATGAAATTATTTTCTTAACTTCCTTTTCAGATTGTTCATTGAGAGCATATAGAAACACAACTGATGTTTGTTGTTGAATTTGTATCCTACGATTTTGCTTCTGAATGTTGTTTATTAGTTCTAAGAGGGTTGTGGTTTTTCATGGACTCTGTAGGATTTTGTACATGTAAGATCATGTTGCCTGTGAACAGAGATAATTTTACTTCTTCCTTTTGAATTTGGATGCCTTTATTTCTTTTTCTTGTCTAATTGCTCTGGCTAGGACTTCCAATACTTTGTTGAATAGAAGTGACAAAAGCAGGTATCCTTATCTTCTTCTTGATCTTAGAGGAAAGGCTTTCAGTCTTTCACCTTTGAGTATGATGCTACCTGTGGGCTTTTCATGTTTGACCTTTATTATGTTGAGGTAATCTCCCTCTATTCCCTGTTTGTTGAGTGCTTTTATCATGAAAGAGTGTTGCATTTTGTCAAATGCTTTTTGTACATCCATCGAGATGATCATTTTTTTCCTTCTTTCTGTTAATGTGATGTATTACGTGGATTAATTTTCATATGTTGAACCATCAAGTCTGCATTCCAAGAATAAATGCCACTTGGTCATAGTGTATGCTCCTTTTAATGTGCTGTTGAATTCAGTTTCCTCCTATTTTGTTGAGGATTGTGGTATCAGTGTTCATAAGAGATATTGGTCTGTAGTTTTCTTGTAGTGTCTTTGTCTGGGTTTGGTATCAAGGTAATGCTGTCCTCTCACTTCACCTTTTGAGTCTCAGCTTCTTCATCTCTAAGATGGAGATAATAATAGAGTCCCTGTTTAGGGCTGTCATGCAGATTAAATGATAAAAATGCACACAAAATGCTTCAGCAGGGCCCAGTTCACAGGAAGCCCTCAAAATATGTTAGAGGATGATAAGGATTATAATAATAATAATAATTAATAAATAACAGTTCATCTCATAGTTGGACAGCTCAGTAGGCTGGGGCTTATAGAGTCAGTCTGTATTAGCAGCAGGGCGTCTGTCCAGTAGTAGCATTTAGCAATTTTCCAAGAAAGGGAACGAGTGATATTATAGGGCCGAACTAGGAAGCTGTCTCCTGGCCTAACATGTGGTAGAGGCTCAACCAATTTTGTGGAGTCATTTAAAACTTCCTGCTTGCTTTGATTTCTTAATAATGGCTTGACAGATTTTGAGGAACTGAAAGTAGTGAAGCCTGGGAAGGGACAAACAAAATGTAACACACAGAATTTCTCTCATTCATGGGTTATCAAAGGTTCAAAGGACACAGAGATCAATGGCAATGGTGATGAAGATGATGTGGGTGACATTTTCCAAAGAACTAATGTGTTTTCATTTTTTTTAATACTTTATTTTTTTGAACAGTTTTAGGTTTACAGGAAATTGAGCAGAGAATACAGAGAGTTCCCATATATCCACCCCTCCAATACACACTGTTTCCCCTATTATTAACATCATGCATTAGTGTGGTACATTTGTTACAACTGATGAACCAATATTGATGTGCTATTATTAACTAAGTCCATAGTTTACATTAGGGTTCACTCTTTGCATTGTACGTTCTTTTGTTTTGACAAATGTATAGTGACAAGTATCCACCATTACAGTATCATAAAAAATATTTTCACTGCCGTAAAATCCCCTGTGCCCCTCCTCTTCATCCTGAGCCCCAGAGCCCCTGTGCCCCTGGCAAGCACTGATCTTTTACTCTCCTTATAGTTTTACCTTTTCCAGAATTTCATACAGTTGGAATCATACAGTATGTAACCTTTTCAGACTAGGTTCTTTCACTAAGCAATATGCATTTAAGATGCCTCCATGTCTTTTTTGTTATTTGATAACTCATTTATTTTTATCACTAATATTTCATTGTGTGGATGTACCACAATTTTTTATCCATTTACCTTTTAAAGGACATTTGTTTGCTTCCAGCTTTTGGCAGTTATGAAGAAAAGTGCTGTAAGCATGTATCCAAAATACATGAGTCTTCATGGATATAGAGAACAGACTGTGGTTGCCAAGGGGGAGGGGGTTGAGGGAGAGATGGAGTGGGGGGTTGAGGTTAGCAGATGTGAGCTGTTACATCCAGGATGGAGAAACAACAAGGTCCTACTGTATAGCACAGGGAACTATATTCAATATCCTGTGATAAAGCATAATGGAAAAGAATATTTTTAAAAGAATGTATATATATGTATAACTGAATCACTTTGCTGTACAGCAGAAATTAATACAACATTGTAAATCAACTACACTTCAATAAAATAAATAAATAAAATTAATGAGTCTTAAAAGTCAACAATAAGAAACCAAACAACCCAACTTAAAAATGGGCAAAAGAGCTCAACAGACACCTCACCAAAGAAAATCTACAGATGTCAAATAAGCATATGAAAAGATGTTAAACATCATACATCGTTAAGGAATATCAAATAAACATGAAATATCTCTTCATTTCTTTAGACTACTTTGATTTCTTTCATCAACATTTTGTAGTTTTCTTCATATACCACTTCATATAGCTAAGTATTTTGTTAGATTTATTCCTAAGTACTTCATTTTTTTTTGGGTGCTAATGTAAATGGTGTTGTGTTTTTAATTTCAAATTCCACTTGTTCATTGTTGGTATATAGGAAAGCAATTGACTTTTGTATATTAGTCATGTATCCTGCAACCTGGGTATAATTGCTCATTAGTTCCAGGAGGGCTTTTTGTCAGTTCTTTGGGATTTTCTGCATCGACGATCATGCCATCTGCAAAATGGGCAAAAGATCTGAACAAACACCTCACCAAAGAAGATTTTTTTTCCTTCCCAATCTGTCTTTTATTCTCTTTTCTTGCCTTGTTGCATTAGCTAAGACATACAGTACAATGTTGAAAATGCGTGGTGAAAGGGGACATCTTCACCTTATTCCTGATCTTAATTGGAAAGTTTCTAGTTTCTCACCATTAAATATGACGTTAGCTTTAGGGTTTTTATAGATGTACTTTATCAGGTTGAGGAAGTTCCCCTCCATCCCTAATTCGCCAAGAGTTGTTGTGGTGGTTTGGTGGTTTGTTAGTTTATCATGGATGGGTGTGTAATTTTGTCAAATGTTCTTTTTGCATCTGCTGTTATGATAATGCGATTTCTCTTCTCTGCGCTGTTGATGTGATGGATTGCATTAACTGATTTCCAAATGTTGAACCAGCCTTGCATACCTGGAATAAATCCCACTTGACTGTGGTGTAGAACTCTTTTTATACATCACTGGATTCAATTTGCTAATATTTTGTTGAGGATTTTGCATCTATGTTCATGAGAGGTATTGGTCTGCAATTTTCCTGTTTTGCAATATCTTTATCTGGTTTTGCTATTAGAATAAGCTTGGCCTCACAGAATGAGCTGGGAAGTGTTCTCTCTTCTTCTATTTTCTGGAAGAGATTATTGAGAACTGGTATCATTCTTTCCTTAATGTTTGATAGAATTGACCAGTGAACCCATCCAGGCCTGGTGCTTTCCATTTTGGAAGGTTATTCATTATTGATTCAAATTCTTTACTAGATATGAGTCTATTCAGAGTATTTATTTCTCCTTGTGTGACTTTCAGTAGATTGTGTCTTTCAAGGAAATGGTCCACTTCATTAAGTTATAAAATCTGTGGGCATAGAATTATTCATAATATTCCTTTATTATCCCTTCAGTGTCCATGAGATAAGTAATGATGCCATCGCTTTCATTTCTGATTTGAGTAATTTGTATCTTCTCTCTTTTTTTCTTGGTTATCCTGCTAGAGGTTTGTCAATTTTATTGATCTTTACAAAAAAAAGACCAAACAGCTCTTTATTTTGCTGACTTTTCTCTCTTGTTTTCCTGCTTTTTATTTCATTCATTGCTTCTTTTCTTGTGCTTGTGGTAGGCTTATATTGCTCTTCTTTCTCTAGTTTCATAAGGTGGAAGCTTAGATCTTTTCAAATGTATGCCTTCAATGCCATAAACTTCCCTCCAAGCACTGCTTTCACTGCATCTTGCAAATTTTCATAGGTTGTATTTTCATTTTCATTCAGCTCAAGATAAATTTTTACTTCCCATGAGACTTCCTCCTTGACCCATCTGTTGCTTAGAGGTGTGTTGTTTAATCTCCCAATATTTGGGGATTTTCCAGCTGTCTTTCTGGTATTGGTTTCTAGCCTAATTCCATTGTGTTCTGAAAACGTACTTGGCATAATTTCTATTCTTTCACATTTGTTGAGGTATATTTCGTGGCCTGGAATGTGGTCTGCTTGGTGAATGTTCCATGGGAGCTTGAGCAGGATGTGTGTTTTGTTGCTGTGGGATGAAGCTGTGTGGTTGCCAGTTAGATCCAGATGATGGTAGTGCTGTTCAGTTCAACTTCATTCTTACTAATTTTCTGCCTGGTGGGTCTGCCCGTCACTGACAGAGGGCTGTTGAGGTCTCCAGCTACCATGATGGATTCATCTGCTTCTCCTTGCAGTTCTATCAGTTTTTGCCTTCCATACTTTGATGCTCTATTGTTGGGTACATACAATGAAGGACTGTTATGTCTGCTTGGAGAATCGACCCCTTTATCACTCTGTATCGCCTCTCTTTATCCCTGATAACTTTCCTTCCTCTGAAGTTGGCTCTGCCTGAAATTAATAGAGCTACTCCTGCTTTCTTCTTGTGTTTCAGTATTTTAAGTGCCAAAGTGTTTGGTAGGAATTTGAAAAGTGGGTAAAGGCACAGTCATTTGAATCAGGCAAACCTGGGAACAAGGCAAGCGAGTCAAAGTGGCTGACTGTGGGCACACTTAATCGTTCTAAGCCTCAGTTTCCTCATCTAAAAAATGAGTAACTATTGGACCTACTGTACAGCACAGGGAACTATATTCAATATCTTGCAGTAACCTGTGATAGAAAAGAATCTGAAAAAGAATAGATATTATATATATCTATAACTGAATTACTTTGCTGTACACCTGAAACTAACACAACATTGTTAATCAACTAGACTTCAATCAAAAATTAAATTTTTTTTTAATGAGGAAGTACCCCTTTGAATTATTGTGAAGATGAAACGGTATAATGCAGTAAAGCACTTAGCAAATTTCCTGGCATTTGTGTAATTACACATAATGTGTCATTAATATATTCTACTAATATATGCAGTTATATTATTATCTATTCATATACTATAAGCTATTATTAATATAAGCTATTGGTTAAAATTATATTGTGGGACATTAGTATAGATTTCTAAGTCCAAGTACTCTCTATGAAAGTTGGATGAGGCACTCTGAGAAGAGTGACTTAGAAAATAGTTGCAAAGTCTCAGGCTGGAGTGGATGGCTCATAGGCAGTGTCCTGAGGAGACAGAAGACTTCGCACGTGCCCTGCAGCCCATAGTCCAGGGCGCCGGGGCCAGGGGGGATGTGATATTTCCTCCTTGGTGCCGAGGTTTGCTCATTCTTCTTATTAAAGTGGTTACACAGGAGGTTTCTGACCCCACTGACAATTCACTGTCTGGGGTCTCTCTCTTTTGGGGGAAATGTGGTCACACCAGGGCCCCTATTGAAAAATAGATCATCTTTGGTTAGATAAATTCTGTTTAGCTTTAAGAAGCAACAGTAATAATTAACCACATGGGAAAAACCTTCATTGTACACCAAGGCTTTTAAAAGGTAGTTATAAAACTATGTTTTGTGGTGTGAGCTCAATTGTGTTTAAACTTTTTAAACAGATTGTAAGCATAGAGAAAAGACTGGAAGGATGTGAACCATCGTGTTCTCAGTGCCTGCCTCTGGGGGATGGGAGTTTAAGTGATTTTAATGTCTTCTTTGTGTTTTTCTCTACTTCTCATTTTCTGCATTATTACAAAAAACATGTTATTTTAAAATGAATAGAACAAACAAGTGAAAACAACAATTATTACAAAACCTCCCCTTAACTATAACACTTGCAGTAAATGGACAGTTGTCACTTGCCAACTGACCTTTCTGGTTTGTGTTGGGCCATTTCTCCTGTCTTGCCACGCGGGACAACCAAAAGGATAATTGCATGGGATCAGAGAACTATCAAGTGGCCAATTCCTGGCCAATTCCCCCCGAGTTCCCTCTTGCCTCTGTGTTGCCTGACGCCCTACCCCAAAACTGGGCATCTAGTCTCGGTCTGCTGTCAGGCTCTGGTGACCCTCCACTCACTAGCTGAGTGGCCTTAGGCAAGTCACTTAACCTCTCTGACCCTCAGCATCCTCCTCTTAAAATGAGGATTGCAGTGACTGTCCAGCCAGATGAAGTGGTGAGCACATTGGGGCCCCCAGTGTCAGTGGCACTAGTTATTCCTTGTTATTCCTGTTATTCCTGGCTCTGACTGTCCCCCTTCTGCATTTCAGTCTGCAGACGTCGACAACCATCACGCACTCATTGAATATAATGAGGCCGAAAGCAGCTTTGTTCTCCACGACTTCAACTCCTGCAACGGCACGTTCGTCAATGAGCGCCACATTCAGAACGTGGCTGTGAAGCTCCTACCCGGAGACATCCTGAGGTTTGGGTCCAGAGGGCTGACCTACGAACTGGTCATCGAAAACCCAGCCTCGGTGAGTCCAGGCCCCTGCGGGGTGGGGGGGAGGTCGGGGTGCAGAAGTGCCGTGTTGTGTCACCTTCCGTGCAGCCTAGGGCTCGGGTACGGCCACAGGTGGAGTTCGTCTGGAGCGCGTCACTCTTGCTTTCGCGATTCTGCGAAGTTCAGCCCCATCGCGTGGGTGCCCGGGGAGAGCGAGTCCTCGCGCCCTCTTCTGGGCATTTCATGGAATTACATGCAAGGGTTGCCTAGCGAGCAGCCCGGAGCGAGAGCGTTTTCCTGAAAAGTGAAGCTTGGCAAGGGGAGGTGGAAAGCAGGTGTGTGCTTTTGAAGATGCAGAGATGGATGCTTCCTTTTTAGGCAGATCAGTGCTCTGCAACTTCCTAGCTTTGCGACCTCGGCCAGGCTTCTCTGCGTGCCTGGGTCTGGGTCTTCTCAGCGGTGCAGGGCGTTGAGACAGTATCTATGTATAAAAAGTCAAAGTCTCTGGCCGGAGTAGACGCTCAAGGCCTGCCAGCTGTTATTACACCGGATCAGAAATGTTCCCGGGATCAGGACCTAAAGTATGGCCCCAGGTTAAGCGGAACGTAAGCCAAAATTCGCCCAGCAAAGCTCAGTCACAAGAAGTATCTGGTTCAGTAGGGAGGCAGGATGGGGACTGGTTAGCAACACAGACCTGGGTCAGAACCCCAGCTCTGCCACTGGCCTACTCGGTGCGCTCTTGCACAAGCCATTGGACCCCTTGGAACCTCGGTTTCCTCATCTACAAAATGGGGCCAACGACAGCAATGACCTTGCAGGCTTATCTCGAGAGCTAAATGAGATGGTTCTAATTGTAAAACTCCCAGAATAATGCCCATTCATGGTGAGCACAAAATGAATACCTGTCGTGTGTGTCCCAGAGAGACGGTGTGTTAACCTCACTCCCCAGCACCAAGAACCCTGCATGGACTGAGACTTCTGAGGCTTAAAGTCCTTTCTGGGATGAGGCTGGGTATAAATAAATAAAGTTTAGAGAATTTAGACAGAATCCTGGGTGTGGGTCCCCTAGGCAGCCCTAAATACTCACTCAGAGAAGATCAGCACCATCCCTCAGTCTGCAGGGCTCGTGACTCTGCATCTACCACGTTTGGCTTTGAAAATCTGGGGCAGTTTTCTCCTGCTGCTTCTCAGCCCCCTTTTCCTCCTTGGACCAACATTAAAGTGTGCTCACTTGTGGGATGCACTGGGATCCACTGGCCGCCCTGAGGAGGGGCTCCTGACATAGAAGGTGTTGACCTGATCAGGGGTTCTCAACATGGGTTCTAAGGATCCCCCTCGTCAGAAGCACGTGGGGAGCAGACCCACAGTGCAGATCTGGGCTTCACCCCAGGCCTGAGGACTCATACTTAGGATTCCCAGAAGAAATACAGGACACCAGTGAAATCTGAATTCCAGAGAAGCAACAAATCATTGTTATGTACAGGTGTGGCCCAACTATTGCAAGGAACCACTTATGCTAAAAAAATTATTTGGTGTTTATCTGAAATTCAGATTTAACGGACACCCTATAGTTTATTATATATTGATTTATTCATTTCTTTATTTATGCGAAATCTGGCAACCATACACATCCTCCCTGGGAGTAGGGCCTGGGAATATGCATTCTCACAAGCTCCCTGATGATTCTGATGCACCGCCAATAGGAGGGAAACCGAAATTTAGAATCATTTGTATGGAACACTTACAGAATTTTTTAGGGATCAAAGAAAAGGGGATTTCACACTCCCAAGCCTGAAAATCCAAGTTCAGGAAGTTTGATTCAATGTGCCCAACATGTCTGATTCCAAGAATTTTTCAGGAATGTTCAGTAAATTTACAGGTTCCCAGGCCCCCTCCCTGGGAAATTCTGACTTTGTGGCTTGCCCGTGGGGAGAAGAAGAGGGGGAGCAGCAAACAATATCTGCATTTTTTTCTTCTTTTTTACTACAAAGATATTTATTGAAATATTATTTATAGGGCATAAAATTTGAAACCTAAATTTCCATGCAAAGGGGGCATTGTTTAATAAATTATATTGTTTAATATATTCTAAGTTGTTTAATATATTATAAGGAGTTCGTTTATATATGGAATACTGTTCTGCCTTTTTAAAACACAGCTTTATTGAGATATAATTGACATGCAATAAACGGCACATGTTTAAAGTCTGTAAGTGGATGGGCTTTGACATATGGGTACACCTGTGGAACCATAGCCACAATCAAGACAGTGAACAGCTCCTTCATCCTCCAAAGTTTCCTCCGGATCACAGCATGTGTTTGTTTGCTTGCTTGCTCTTAACAGCTTCACTGAAGTACAATTTACATAACAGAAACTTCACCCATTTTAAGTGTCCAATTCAATCAATTTGAATATATTGATGGAGTTGTGCAGCCATCACCACAACCTGCTCTCAGAACATTTTCCTCCATTTCTATCACCCCAAACCTCGGAGAAACCTTGGAGGTATTTCATTTTGGGGTTTGTTTTTAACTTTTAATTTTCAAAATTATGGTAAAATACACATAAAATTTACCATCTTAACCATGTTTCAGTGTACAGTTCACAGTGGCATTAAATCTATTCACACTGTTGTGCAGCCATCACCCTCATCCATCTTCAGAACTTTGTTCATCTTCCCAAACTGAAACTCTAAGCCCATCACATCAAACCCCCTGCTTCCTTCCTCCCCTCCCACCATGCTTTCTGTGTCTGTGAATTGGACTATTCTAGGTTCCTCATATAAATGGAATCTTACACTGTTTGTCCTTTTGTGACCATCTTATTTCACTTAGTATGATATCCTCATGGTTCATTCCAGTTGAATATTTCATTGTATGGATTCACCACATTTTGTTTACCTGTTCATCCATCCATGGCCACTTGGGTTGCTTCCACCTTTTGGCCATTTTGAGTAAGTTTGTTATGAACACGGGTGTACAACTATGGAATGGGGACTTTATTTTACAAGGTGCTTCTTATATAATTGTGGGAAACAGTGATGACGACCTCTAACCTTGAGTAGATAAGACGGAAGAAGATGCTTTGTAAGAAGAGAAACGAGGAGAGCAGCAGGAGGAATCACTGACGTGAACAGCACTGTGCTAAGCAATTCACCTGCTCTCCTTATTTCACGCTCATAGCAACCTATGAGATGGGTTCTCCCGTGATCCCCATTTTACAGACAAGGAATCCAAAACTCAGAGAGGTTAAGTAATTTCCCCAGGGCCACACAGCTAGTCAGTGCAAATTAAACACTATCCCCACTTGCGGAAAAAGGAGGGGAGAAAACCATTTAGTCTGATGCTAGCTGGAGCAGTAGCCTTGACTGGTTTTCACACCGAGGAAAGCATACTCTCACGGTCACTCGAATATGCACGGATTTTTTCAATTCTTATTCCTACACGCACTTGCACCTTGCTTCATTCCTCGGTTGACTGCAGGCAACTGCACAACTGTTGCCCTGGCCTGTGCCCAGGGCACTTTGCAGGACTCTCCACAGCCCCATCTTCTCAAAAGCGCTCTCTGCTGGGGCGTCCCCAGCTTGAGAAGCTTCCATCCATGATGCTCATATTAATGGAGGGGTCCTTTGCAGCGTCCGTGTGAGGGCAGCCTGTGGACTGACTGACACATTCCTACAAATTCCACTTCCTGATGACCCCAACCTGCTGGCTATTTAAAAGAAGAGAAAGGAAGAGGGGAAAAAGGGAGAGGTATTGAAGAGCATCTCTCATCAAATATTTTGAAGCCGAGTTTTTCTAAAAACTTCGTGGCCGTCTTGCTTCCGGCATATTCTTGTTTCCAATTGATTTTGGGGTCCCTGGTGAGGGCGCTGTGTTTCCTCCTTGGATGGAGTTTCCACGGAGGACTGCCCTGATATCATACAGATTAAGTATGATGAGAACTGTTCTTCTCCCGACAAAGAGTTCCCAAATGAAAGCATTTAGTTCAGGTTTTGTGGTGACCCTAACCAATAGAGGAGGGTGTGTCAGCATTTTATTGGGGGAGGGGGGTGAGGTGCGGGGCGGTTAGGAATCCAGATGTGTTTGCAGATGTCACAGTGGTTAGAGCACGTGCCCTGAGGTCAGGCTGACTCCAGCGCCATCCCAGCCCTGCTCTTGACCGGCTTTTATACTGGACGTGCCCAAATCATCTACCTCTCAGGGCCTCGATCCCCACTCCTGTAACAATAGTTCCTACCACCTTGAGTGACTGTGGTATTAAGTGGGCAAAGTGCGTAAATTGCTTAGTCCAGCGTCTGGCACCTAATAAGCACATGATAACCCTCAGCTTTAGAGTCAAGCAAACCAGCATGGAGCAGCCAAGATGCCTCCTTTGTAAGTGTCCTTTTGGACAGGGAAACCTCCAAAGACCTGCCCACGCTAGCAGATAAATACATTTGCAGATAAATTACCCATAGAATAACATACAAGATGGAAAAATATAAAGAAAAACTCTTGTTTGACAAAGTGCATTGGCAGCCAGGTTGTGCCCAGGACCATCCTTTTTTTTTTTTTTTTGTGGTCGCGGGCCTCTCACTGTTGTGGCCTCTCCTGTTGCAGAGCACAGGCTCCGGACGTGCAGGCTCATCGGCCATGGCTCACAGGCCCAGCCGCTCCGCGGCATGTGGGATCTTCCCGGACCGGGGCCCAAACCCGTGTCCCCTGCATCGGCAGGTGGACTCTCAACCACCGCGCCACCAGGGAAGCCCCCAGCACCATACTTTGTAAATTATACCTCTCTCATCAAAGTATTACCTAGGGCTGCCATATTGCACAACTCCAGGGTCACCCTTCACAACGTAGTCCATGTGGATGGCGCCCACTGAAGCTGTGCAGGACATAACCCGCAGGGCCATCTGCAATGCCCTGAAGCAACCGTTGATTAATCCCATAGAGTCTTGGCACCAGGCGTGGGAAATTGAAGTCCCAGAGTCAGGTGTGCCGCCGTGTTGTGGGTTTTGTTGGTTGTTGCCTTTACTCGTGCTTTCTGAGCTCTGGGAAAGGAGGTGTGGAAACAAGCTGTGCTAGTCACAGTGGCGCCGTTCTTACAAGGCAGCTGAGTAAGGAAACCCACGTCACCCGTATGTATCCATCATGTCTTTCTCTGTTCTGAAATACGGCAAAACGGATGGAAATGGCCAGAATGAAAAAGGAAGCCAGGCGCCACAAATGACGTGCCGAGTTGTTCCATGAGGGGGTTGACAGCTCCTTGGCGGCAGCCCCCATCCCCATGACTGCCTGTGTCTGGCCTTCCCTGAAGCCTGCTCTGCCCTGTTCCCAGTCCAGCCAGACTCTCCCACGTGGCTCCTGGATACTGTCTTCTGTCCCTGCAATGTCATGACGTGCTGTCTTGCGAGAAGCGCGCCCTCTGTCGGCCAATATTCCTTGCTGCTTTAATGGGGAAGCTCTGCAGAACACAATCGAGAAAGCAAGGGCTTTGGAGTTGGATGGACCCAAGGTGAAATGCCAGCTGCAACTGACTTTACCCTTCTGAGCTTCAATTTCCAATTTCTGCCAAGGAGCTACTCATCAATCCCAGGTCCCCTTTCCCCCTTCAGTTGTTTTTATAGAGGTCCCTGGGACCACCCCTATCATGGCATAAACTGAGGCTCAGAGAGTTTCAGTGACTTCCCCAAGGTTAGGCATCAGTCATATAGATCCAGAGACAGGATTAAAAGCCGGCTCTCCTGAGTCCCTTGGAGGCTTTTCCTAATAGCATGAAGCATCGTGGGGCCGTGAGAGCCCAGGCAGGTCCTTCACTGCCCAGCGGTTAAGGAAGGTCTTGCAATTCCCAGTCCAACCTGCAATTTCACACGCTGACAGGGGATGATTCATTATGTGGGTAAAAAGGAAAGCCACTGATAATAGGAGAAACTGCATTTTCAGTTATCTGGCTTCCTTGCTTGTTTGGCTCCACTAACTTTTTGTTTGGCTACACCAATGCAAGATCTTAGTTCCTCAACCGGGGATCAAACCTGCACCCCCTGCATTGGAAGCGTGGAGTCTTAACCACTGGACGGCCAGGGAAGTCCCTGGCTCCACTAACTTTTTTTCTTTAATTATTTTATTTATTTTATTTATTTATTTTTGGCTGCGTTGGGTCTTCGTTGATGCGCGCGGGCTTTCTCTAGTTGCGGCGAGCGGGGGCTACCCTTCTTTGCAGTGCGCAAGTTTCTCTTTGCGGTGGCTTCTCTTGTTGCGGAGCATGGGCTCTAGGTGCGTGGGCTTCAGTAGTTGTGGCACGCGGGCTCAGTAGTTGTGGCTCACGGGCTCTAGAGCACAGGCTCAGTAGTTGTGGCCCATGGGCTTAGTTGCTCCGCGGCATGTGGGATCTTCCTGAACCAGGGCTCGAATCTCTGTCCCCTGCATTGGCAGGCGGATTCTTAACCACTGCGCCCCCAGGGAAGTCCACCCACTAACTCTTTACCAGGGATATTGCTGCCGTTCCTGGACAAATTCAGTTGCCCCCTTTCTTCTTCTGCTTTGACGATGGTGATCACACGTGGTGGCTAATGTTTTATGCTCATTTATTATGGACCAGGAAGTGTTCCCAGCATTTCACGTGCACTATCTCACCCACTTCTCACAGACTAAGAAATGGCTGTTGGTATCCCTGTGTCTTACAGACAAGGCACAGAAATGACACACTCGTCAGGGTCCCAGAGAAGGAGCAGAGCCGGGAGCCGGACCAGAGTCTGTGTGACGCCGGATCCCAAGGTCTTAACCCGAGGTCGGCACGTTATGGCCCAGGGCCAAGTGCGGGCCATCGCCTGTTTCTGTAAAGTTTCCTGGGAACACAGCCATCCCATTCATTTCAGTATTGCCTGTGTTGTCGGCTACAATGGCAGAGTAAGCTGGGCAGATCCTATGGCCCACAGGGCTGGAAATGCTTACTGTCTGGCTCTACAGAAAACGTTGACCAGCCTCTGCCTGTAACACTATGCAGTCCTGCCTCTTTCATTTGACTTGGTTTCTAAAAGAAGAACTTAAAATAGAGGGGGGAGCTGGGGAGAAAGAACTCACTCAGATTGAGCCTTACTGTGTGCCAGGAAATGTGCTGCTTAATTGCTTAAGTTTACTGAGGAATAAGAAGAAACAGACAAGCTGGAAAACTAAATTTTGAACAGTCTTTTCAATACCTCTTTAAAAAAGAGCTGGAAATATGTGGTTCTAAATATACATACACATATATATGCATTTGCAAATATAGTAATAATATAATTACATTGACATGGATCTGATAAATGTACTAGACATTAACATATTATATATACAACAGATGCATACTATAAATTTTACCTGTTTCTTCAACTGGAAAGTTTTCTTTTAAAACTGTGGACTGTTGGGAATTCCCTGGTGGTCCAGTGGTTAGGACTCAGTGCTCTCAGTGCTCTCACTGCTGAAGGCCTGGGTTCAATTCCTGGTCAGGTAACTAAGATCCCACAAGTGCACGGCGAGGCCAAAAAACGAAATAAATGAAACTATGGAATGTCTTCCCTGAGTAACTTTTGAAGCAGAAATTTGGGGTTTGTAGTCTGAAGCCTGCTGTAGCTAGAGAACTATTTATCTATCAAAGTTTCTCCAAGCAGCGTTTTACTACTTGTCTTATGATTGGTTCCTTGGTCTTAAATCATTCTTCTCTGGAGATGCTGCTTTACTTTTATAAGTTGAAAGGTAAATTTGGTGCATGATGACAGTCTGGTGGGTTTTATTTGAGCATGTCATAACCTTTAAAACAACTTTCACTCTGAGTACATAGTGATGCTTATGCTAAAGTCTCAGTAAGCATACTGTCCAGGAAATTTGATTGTTTGCAAGTGTCAGAAAACCAACTAAAACTAGCCTAGGCAAAAAAAAAAAAAAAAAAAAAAAGCTCATGGAACTGAAAAGGCCAAAAGCTGCAGCTTAGGCCCAGCTGGATCCAGGTGCCCAAATCATGGTCAGGAATGTGACTCTTTCTTCCCTGTTAGCTTCCCAATCTCAGACAGACTCTTGCCTCACCTGTAGGAAAGTGGCCACCAGCAGCCCCAGAGCGCTCCAAAGTAGCAGTTCCAGGGAAAGAGCCAGCATCTTCATTGACACTGGCTTGGATCACGTGGCTTCCCCTGAACCAATCAGTGAGGCCAGGGGCCAGGAATGCTCTGATTGTCCAGGCCTGGGTTATGGTCTCACCCCTGGGGTGGAAGGGTCAGAGTTCTATGGACTCAGGATTGTCAGGGAAAGGGTGTCTTCCCTGCAAAAAAATTAAGATGCCCATCCAGAAGATGGAAGAAATGGATGCGGGGGAGGCAAAAACAAAGAAGATGTCCATGACATTAGGAAGCATTCCTATTGCCTAAGTGGAGCCTTGCTAACGGGATTTGCCACTAGGGATCTGGGGGGAGGAAAATGATGAATAATCCACTTTTCCATTGGAAAAGTCCCAGGCTAGTCTCCAAGGAAGCAGAGTTGCTCATTTCTCTCCTGTGGTGAACTGGTGTGATGAGAAGCTCAGAGTCTGGGCCTTAGTTGTCCATCCCCAAGAAGGGTGGTGTTTCCACGTTCCTGGGACCTCTGAATAGGGCCCGTTGTTGAGGAGGATGTGGCTTTACTGTACCGGGGGTTGAGAAGCCGGCAACTGAGTGAATGGCCAGAGAGTATGGTGCCCTTCAGAACAAAGCCTCTTTCTGGTCAAGCTTTGTCATCTCCTACCTGACCTTGTAGGATTTCCTCTACCCTGTGCTCTTACAGGTCCCGTGGGGACTTACTTATGTGATGAGAACTCCTGAGGCTGGGTGTTTTACATCAAAGGCGATTTCCCGAGACCAGTGAAGTGGAGGGCACGGGGCAGCAGGCAGCCTCAGGCTTGGCCTCTGCAGCAAAAACTCACACAAAAGGACCCCTGAGGCTGTGTTGTCACCAGATGTCTACAGGCGATGCAGATGACATCGGGGGAGGTGGAGACGGGAGCGCGGGCTGAACCCTTAGCATCCTGCTAAGACAGAACCCAGACTCGGTCAGGAACCGGGCCGCGTCCTGCTTCCTCTGGCAGACCACACCCTTTGTTACCAAATCAGAACCACGTTGCTCCTTCTCTGAACTTAGTTGATGATCATTCATTCATTCATTCATTCATTCCGTCTCTCTATCTGGCAAGACCGAATTGAAGCAGGCCAAGTCTAGGGGTAGCAAAAGCTATTTGCAAAAATCCGGCTGTTTTCTCATTAGATTCTATTTCCCATTTTATGGACTGACCAGGAAGCTGATTAGAACTTGAAAGGAAAGGAAAAACCGTAAGATTGAAGATTTACAAGAAAATGGGAAAATTAGATGGGCCAGATCTCCTTGAACACAGCTGGGAAAAACCCAAACGAATGGCTTTTCTGAACAGCTCAAAGGGACTTAATTCTTTTAAGTTCCAAAACCTAAAAATAATGTATAACTTGGCGGTTCTGTGTTCTAAATGTATAACCCTGATTTCTCACACTGAAGCCCCGTACATGATTTACCCTTTTCTTGGGGACATAGAATTATTACCCATCTCTGAGTTACGGTGACACCCCGGGAGCTGTTGAGATAAAGGCCATTTGTCCTGGCACCAAGTAGCACCCTCTCCTGGCTTCTGAGATCTACTGGCCATGTTTTCTAGTCTCCATTCTGTCTTTCCAGGTCCATGGCTCCTCCATGCTGCGGTCAGTGTCCCTGCTCGCCACCATCACCCCTACCCCCCAGGCCCTTCCAGACCATGGGAATTAAGCTCCACATCTATGTATGTTAAATTCTTCTGTAAGGAAGCCGGTCTCTTCTCCCTCCTTTATGTATTTCCTCACTAATGTATCTATGTCAGTATGGATCCATGTATACTGATTTTACACTTTGAATTATAATCCAATACTCATTAAATATTTCTTCGCTCAAATTCTTCCAGCCTTGGCCACTGGGAGCTCTTTCAGATTGCTTGCTGTGTCCTTGAGCATCTCCCCACCTTTTTGTTTTGGGCACTTCCTTACTCTCTGCTGTTACAAGATGCGCCAGGCTTAGCATGTGTTTTCCCCATCCCAGCCCCAGAATCAAAGTGCTTTTTATTTACACTCCGTTTGCCAACCGTTCAGCTCAGTCAGCGAACACCTACCATAGCAGGCACTCTGCTGGGTGCCAGCACAGCCAGCAATTGGCTGGTAAATATTTAATGACCAGCTCTCTGGAAAAAGTAAAGTACATGGATGCATAGCATAAGGTTTACTGATATAAAGAATGTGTATCACAGTCTTTCCATGTAACAAGATATACAGTACTCTTTCTTGTAAATTCTATATAGCCAGCTGAGTCTCACAGAATGCTTTCATTGACTTTAGGTGAACTCTTGTATCCATAGCCAATTTCTCATTGCAGTTGACGAATGAGAGAGTTCCCAACCTGAGCACTGGTGGGTATTTTTGGATATTTTGGATTTATGAATAATACAAGTGAAAAAAGAAAGACGTTAGAACTTCACATGTTCATCAGTGACATGAGTGACTTTGTTGCTGCATCAGATAATAATTTTTAAATACTGGAAGAACGTTTCCCCAATTTTTTGCTCTATTTATAACATAACGGCTAAGACACAACATGCTTTTGTATAATCTGCATTGTTAACATTTTCTCCATTACCGTCTTAAGTCTAGGCAATCAACAAAACAAACAAACAAACAAAATCCAGCTCTACATGAACCACCATTATTAAACCTATGTATAAAACTTTTTAAAAACCAAGCCCTCATTTATAACATTTCCTGATTTCTATGGTGTAATACGCCCTCCACGGTCAATTTCAAGCTCCCAATGACACATCCCTGAATACAGAGAAGGAAAGAGAGGTGTGGTAACACATTACTATGTAACATTTCCAACAGAAACATATAGTAGAGTGAAATAACCTCAAGAGCATAGGTAATAATAAAATAGAGTAAAATAATTAGGAAAGGGTGAGTTTTAAGTTTGTATAACTTTTGTTTCTGATATAATTTAATTGTAAACTTATGTAAGTTAATTCGTATTAATGGCTGTGTTTATCAACCAGTTGGCAAAATTCCTGGACATTTAACAATCGGTTCTCGTGAGCGGGTACCAGCTGGGCCCAGGACTCCTCTGGTACAGCAGTGAACATACCACAGGTCTTCCCGGATGGAGGCTGGGGTCCTCTGAGCTGCTTCCAGCGCGTGGCATGTACCAGATGAATAACACTTCCATAAGACAGTTGTCAGTGTTCCTAGAAAATCCCATTTCTAAGTAACCCATGCGATGTCTTGTGTTTTTTCACACCATCTAATGTTCGTTTCCTTTTTTTAACTTGGAAAATATCCTATCATTCACTAACCAATCGTCTAAGATCCGTTTGTGAGTATGGAAAGCAGGTAATAAATCATGACTTCGAGTAACCTAGAAGTCCTAAGAGCACAGGTATTGGAGTCAAATTGTGTCACCACTTCCTGGCTGTGAGACGTTGGGCAAGTCATTTAACCTCTCTGAGCTTCAGTTTCTTAATCCACACAATGAGGGGTAAAATGCCTCCTCCAAGATTATTCTGGAGATCAGATGAGACCACATGCATTAAGTGCCCAGCACAGTCTGTGGCACCTCTGTGGCTTCTCTACACAGTGGCTCATAGTCGTTGTACTGTCCACAATTACTTACAAATGGCAGAGCACATAACAAGCTCTCCAAGGGCAAGGTCTAAGTTTCCACCTTCTCTGCAGGCTCCAGGGCTTCCTGGCAGAATTCATGTGTACTGTACGCACTCGATGTGCAAACAACTTCGAATTTTTTTTAGGGTCTCCCGTTCAACTTACACTCTTTACAGGGTTAGAAGCAGATATTGGAGAAATAACACAAAGAACAAATAGATAATTTGAAAAAAAATGGATAGTGATTTCTTGAGTAAATCATGGACCTGTGTTTATTAAAGCTAATATAAATTCAGCCGTGGATGGGGTCATGGTTAATCCAGGTGGTTGACAACCTGCTTCTTTTTTTTTTTTTTTTTCCGGTACACGGGCCTCTCACTGTTGTGGCCTCTCCCGTTGCGGAGCACCAGGCAACTAAAGCCTGGGTTTGAATCAGACTCCACGTCTGACCAGCCGCGTGATCCCGAGCAGGGGGCCTCGCCTCTCTGAGTCTCAACCTGGCTCCCTTGCAAAATGGGCACATTCATGGGAACGTCAGCCTTCAGCAACGCTGTGACGAGTATCATTGTAGCATGTGTGAACGGGCTTTGTAAACTCTGGAGTGTTCTGTGAGGTATAAACTACCGTCTATTCTCATTAGAGGGAATTCATTTCATAACCTGCTCCCGGCTCTTGAACTTTGCTGTGCATCCAGTCAGTGCTGGATGATCTGGAACCAACAGCTGGTCTATTTATGGCTGAAAACCCACAGGTCATAGGAAGACAGCAGCACCGGAGCCCCTGGGTGGCCACAAAGATAAGGTCCGTGTCTCGAGGACCGATGACATGGTGGTCACTGAAGGAACAGGCCCCCTCCTGCCCCTTCCACTAGTGACAACTGAAAACCTTGGTTTCCCCAACACCCCGATCCAAGATCAACCCGACTCTTTGCCCAACGTTGGAGAAGTACCGGCGTGTCCTTCAGGCCTGGCTGGGCCCCTCTGACGGTGTGTTGCCTCCTTCCACAGATCAGTGCCCTACAGCAAGTCTACAACAAGGTGCTGTGCCAGACCCTGTCTGAGAGAATCTTAGAAATCACCTCCCTGAAGCACGAGGCCGAGAACTTAAAGAGGGAGGCCGCCATCACATCAGGTGAGGCCCTTCTGCATTCAGGCCCCAGAGCTTCTGCCCTCCCCCTGCAGACATCACCAGTCAACCAGCACACCTGTGCCCGTGACATGGGTGCAGCCTCAGGGATCACCCGTGTCGGTGCATTAGAGTTCTCCCTCAGTGGAGGTTTCTTTCCACCCAGTTCCGAGGGCAGGGCCTGGTAAATATTTGAGAGAATGTTATCTCTTGGCTACAAGGTCTCCTGAGCACTGGCCCCACCAGGGAGAACACAGGTCACCTTGTGGCTTGGGTGGTTCCACAAAGCAGCCTGAGTGCAAACTAGAGCGTGGACAAAATGGGGTCACTCCTTTAAGGCACCCATGGTCTCACCCATTTCAGCCGAGTGCACTTGGGCCCAAGTGAAAACATTTTCTAATTTGATCAGAGGTGGTTCCCTGATAAAGGGCTTGGGTTGTGAGAGGTGCAGCCAACACACAGCTGTGGCTGAGCTTTGATTCCCTGGATTCCTTCATTGCTTCCACATGTTTCTTGAGGTCCTACTAGGTGTCAGGCCCCGTTCCAGGCTCCGGGGAGGGAGAGCCAAGCAAGACAGTCAGATTCCTGTACTCACAGATTTGGGAGGGGGTGACAGACAATAAAAGTAAACGGATGAATACACAAGCCCACGTCAGAGAGCAGTGGTGCTGTGGAGAAAATAAACTGTGTGTCGTGGTGGCCAGCGCTTCAAGCGGGGAGGCCAAGGGGGACCAGCTTAGTGGGTGTGCAACCATGGAACTCAGGTGGGACTTGACCCCGTGGGCTGGGACTCGAACCCAGTGAGAACCCACTATCTTTTACTCGAGATCACGCATCTGGTCTCGGGACTTACTAAAGCTCAGGTTCTTTATGTCTCATCGCAGAAAGAATTCAGTGAGAGACAAAGTAAGAAGTGGATTTCTTTAGAGAGAAACACATTCCACAGACAGAGTGTGGGCGATCTCAGAAGGCTAGAGGCCCCCAAATATGGGGCGGTTAGTTTTTATGGGCTGGGTAATTTTATAGGCTAATGAGTGGGAGGATTGGGACAACTCTAATATTTTGGGGAAGGGGCGGGGATTTCCAGGAATTGCGCCACCACCCACTTTTTTTTTTTTTCTGTACGCGGGCCTCTCGCTGTTGTGGCCTCTCCCGTTGCGGAGCACAGGCTCTGGACGCGCAGGCTCAGCGGACATGGCTCACGGGCCCAGCTGCTCCGCGGCATGTGGGATCTTCCCAGACCGGGGCACGAACCCGTGTCCCCTGCATCGGCAGGCAGACTCTCAACCACCGCGCCACCAGGGAAGCCCCACCACCCACTTTCTGACTTTTATGCTCAGCCTCGGAACTGTCCTGGTGCTGGTGCATGTGTCTTTTCGCTCATGTATTACAATGAGCCTGTAATGAGGCTCCAGTTCCCCTGGAAGTCGAATCTTACGCCCCCTTGGACCTAGCCGATTCTAACCAGTTCATGTTGTATCCTCCACGGCTACGTCCTTCTTTTAGAGAGGACCTGTTTCAGGTGCGCAAGGACAAGCCAAGGGCAAGAGAGGCTGCATGGAGTGAACAGGGGATTGTGGGGCTGGGCAGGGTCGGGGGGTCTGGGTTTTTATTCCAAGGGTGTTGGGAATCCAGTGGAGGTTTTCAAGCAGGAACTGGCATGCCTAGAGACCTGAAGAGGATGGGACCACTCACAGACGAGGGGAGGGAGAGAAGCAGGTGACAGGGAGGAGGCAGTGAGCCTCGGAGGGGCACATCACTCTGAAAACAGCCAGCGCGTAGCAGGAAACATGCCCACAGCTGTAGAAGCCAGGCATAGCATTGAGTCGCACGTGAATCACCATCTCTGTATGAATCTGTGCTTTCCTTCTGCCTCACTCTGCAACTTAATCACACCCAGCCCCACCCGCTGCTGCCCCCAGGTCTCTGCTTATGCTCCTCCCTCACTTGGGATGTCCTCAGATATTTTTTGAGCACCTCCCCCAGGCTAGGTGCTGTTCTGGGCACCAGGAATGGAAGGATGAACTCACTGGTCCTCACCTTCCTCCCGTATGTCGGCCAGTGAAACCTCATCGAAGCATCAAGCCTGTCTCAGATCCCACCTTCTCCGATCAGGGAGTCGGACAGACCTGGATTGGGATAACGCTTGAGATGGGCTGGACCCACTCAAAGTGTGGCAAGCCCCAGAGGGATTTCCAAGTAACTGAACTGTGTCCTGGAGGCAAAGCTCATTTTTAAACTGAAATTCTGGAGCATTTTGTGCTTTATTTCATAGACATTCTTGATTGATACCTACCACTAAAACTGGGCCTGATGTTCTTTCAAGAAAAGAACCGTAGGAGATAACCCAATACCACTGCATTTATGCACCCTTCTTCCCACTTTTATTCAAAATGATACTACTGTGCAAGAGGGAAGAGATATGGGGAGATATATATATGCATAACTGATTCACTTGGTTATAAAGCAGAAACTAACACACCATTGTAAAGCAATTATACTCCAATAAAGATGTTAAAAAAAATGATACTACAGTAATGGAGTAGTTATCTATTGCTGCATAACAAGTTACCCCAAAATGTAATGGATAAAACCCCAACCAATATTTATGATCTCCCCCAGTTTCTGTAGTTCAGGAATTTGAGCGGGGGGTGACTTAGTTCTCATGAGTTGCAGTCAAGGTGTTGGCTGGGGCATAAGTCATGTCATCTAAAGCCTCGGGGGGCGCCAGAGGATCCCCCTTCAGAATGGCTGCTCATGTGGCTATTGGCTGGAGGCCTTAGTCCCTCAGCACACATGCTTCTCTCTAGGGCTGCTTGAGTGTCCTCACAACACAGCAGTCGGCTTCCCCCAGAGTGAGTGATTCAAGAGGGAGCAAAGAGGAGGCCACAGTGTCTTTTATGACCCAGCCTGAGAGGAAACAGTCTGTCATTTCCACAGTATCATATTGGTTCCCCTGGCAGCCCTATTCAGGGTGGGAGGGGCTACACAGGGCATGAATTCTAGGCAGCAGGGATCATTGGGGCCATTTTGGAAACTGGGTGCCAAGAAAAATAATAGGCGCCATGGAACAAACATAATTTAGCCACTTTGTGTTCTTGGGACATACCGTCTCATTTGACCCTTACAATAACTCTGTGTGGGACAGACAGTGGGAGGTGAAATAGCTTGTCCAAGACCACCAAGCTAATAAGTGGTAGAGAGGGGTCCAAACTCAGAGGACTGTGAAACCAACCACCCCATCAATAGCGTCCAGCAGTGCCCTCTGCCACACGCCCATCTCCTGGCTTCTGGAGAAGAATTCCTGGACCTTCCCTGTGCTGGGCCTTTGTTCCCCAGGCCCATGGTGTGGCCTCTCCTCCCAGCTTTGCCTGGCTTGTGCCCACAAGGGGCCCCTAAAGGCTTCTCCTCTCGATGCTGCTGACGGCCCCTCATTCTCACTGAAGCCTCAAACCCTGTTCCGTGGACTTCGCTCTCATTCCCATTCCTGCGCTGGGACCCTTGGAAAAAGCCTCCCCAGTTCTAGGCGGGCACCGTTGGTGGCTCAGGCTTGGAAGGTCTTGTCCAAACGTTGGCTGACAGCCATGGTGTTGCCAATAATCCTTCCTGCCTCTTTGACCTCCATGAGTCTTTTGTTTTGGTTTGGTTTGGTTCTTTTACAGAGATGGTGTCATCTTTGCAAAGAGACGTGTTAGTAAAGGATGGTCAAGTTCAACAACTACAACAGGAGGTGAATCAACTGAAAAGTGAGAACAAAGAAAAGGATCACCAGCTCGAAGCCCTCAGCTCCAGAGTGAGTGTCGGGTCATCAGCAAATTGCAGCTGCGAAAAGCAGACACAGTGGAGTCACATGACACACGGTGGTGAGATGAGGCCAGTGCCCAAGGACACAGGGAGGGTAGCTGCTGGGCAGGTGGCCAACTTCTCTGAAGCCTTTCAAAGGACAGCATGTATGTGGCTCAGAAGAAGCATAATAGATTTTCAAATCCAGCAAACATTTTCTAACCCCTATTATAAATGAGTTTGTTTAATCCCAGCAGCAAACCCACGTATGAGCATATACTGCCATTGCAAAGTTTAACATTAAGCAGAATACGATCTCTCTGTGAGCACGGATGACCACACGGCTCCATCATGGTCCCAGAACCACTGGTTCTCATAATTGTCTTCAAAGCAGAACGTCTGAAAATCCAGATGCAAACACGCAGACTCTCATTTCTTCCTTAGACTTTAGTGTGCAGAATGTCTCTATGGAAGATGAACGTGGTAGGCAAGCAAAGAGCTTTTTCCATGTAACTGACTATTTGCAAATCTTGCCTTCAGTGCTAACTTTAGAATCCTGCCTCTATAGGATAAGATTTCTCAGTATTTGCATGATGTGCCTCTTTCTGTGAGTCAAGGTAAAACCTCAAAGCTTTCATCTCAGGTGGCAACTCAGAGATTCCCAGAGGCTACCCGATAGCTAGGTCTGCATGGGGGTGGGGTGAGAGCAGATCTTGAGGTTCCAAGGAAAAGGCACAATAAGTAATACCTGGTACGTAGTACCATACCCAGTTTGGAGCTGGTGAAAGGCACTGCACGAGCTTTGGGATCAGACAGACCAGGGTCCAACCCCAGAGCTTTCTTTTATTGTAGCTTATTTGGCCTCCATTTCCCCATCTGTGAAATGGGGATGACAAAATCGTTTTCCGAGAAGTGGGAGGCTGGTTTTAGTTGTGCTCTTCTGCCTCTGCCCGAGATCGGCTGCCTGGCCAAGCCCTCTGCATTCGTTTCTCCCAAGCAGAGTGTCTTCCCAGGCATGTGCTATAGCTGTTTAATGTGGTGTGTGTGTGTGTGTGTGTGTGTGTGTGTGTTGGGGATGGGAAGGGGATGCAGAGCTGGTGCTAAGTAGAAGGAATCTGCAAAGACAGCACCTGCTTGGCTCTTCTACCTCCTGAAGTGCATTTGGATGATTTATGTCCCCGTTTCCCCTTCCTCGTTGACCTTGGAATGAGGTCCATTCTCCTCTAGACTGTGCTGGCCAATAGCACAAGGGCTCGTCACCACCAAGGGTACTGCTCTTGTGAACATTTGAGATGCCTTTTTTTTAATGACATACATCATGTGCATTAATTTTAGAAAAATAAGTAGATGACATTGAAAAGAAAAAGTAAAAAGAGAGGAGAGGAAATGCTACCTTGAGAAATCAGTGTTAATATTTTCATGTCTGTTTTTCCAGTCTTGTTTCTATATATTGCCTAGAAATCAATCAATCATTTTATAGTGAATTTATACTATGCACATTTTTAAAATTTTTAAATACTGATTATTTTCCCATTCTAATAAATCAATGCTCTTATCATTCGTCTTAAAAGCTACATACTTTCTCCTGGATGTACCCAGTGTTATAAAGTGGTCTGCTGTTCTAAACAACACTTGGGTTGTTTCCTCTTTTTTTTTCTTCCACTGTTACTGACAATTCTGTGAAGAGCATCCTTGAAACTACAGATTTACTTATTTCTCCAGTCACTGTCCTTAAGGTACATTCCTAAAGTGGGAATTGCTGGGTCAAAAGAAGGCACATCCATCCTTACGCGCTTAATGCCTGATGCCAAGCCGCCCTCGGGCAAGACAGCTCCGTTT
>NW_028294673.1:0-87000 GCF_964341445.2 Mesoplodon mirus
TCCATGAACTCTGTCATCACAATGCTCCAAACACTTGTGATCACAATGTTCCATAACACTTATCTTCACAACGCTCCATGATGCCTGTCATCACAATACTCCATGCACTTTTCATCACAATGCTCCATGACCATTGTCATCACAATTCTCAATACACTTGTCATCACAATGCTCCCTGACACTTGTCATCAGAATGCTCCTTGAACCCTGTCACGAAAAGGCTCCATGCCTTTTTCATCACAAAGTCCCATGCCATTTTCATCACAATGCTCCATACCATTGTCATCAAAATACTCCACAATGGGATATGGAAACATATGTATATGTATAACTGATTAAATTTGTTATAAAGCAAAAAAATAAAATAAAATAAAATTTAAAAAATGAGCACAAGCAATAATGATAAGAGGTCATTTTTGACCTACTCATTCAAAAAAAAAAATACTCCACAAGCTTGTCATCAGAATGCTCCAGACCATTGTCATCCCAATTCTCCATGCACTTGTCAGCACAATGCTCCCTGACCCTTGTCATCACAATGCTCCAAGCCATTGTCATCACAATGCTCCATTACCTTTGTCATCAGAATCCTCCATGACACTTGGCATCACAATGCTCCATGCCATTGTCATCACATTGGGCCATTACATATGTCATCACAATGCTCCCTGACATCTCTCTTCACAATATTGCATGACCTGGTCATCACAATTCTCCATGCCCTTGTCATCACAATGCGCCATTCCAACTTTCATCACAATAATCCATGAAACTTATTAGAACAATGCTCCATGCCCTTGTCATCACAAAGCTCCATGCCCTTGTTATCACAATGTTCCAAGACCCCTATAATCAGAATGCTCCAAGTCCCTTTACATTATTATGCTCCATGAGACTTGTCATCACAAGGTTTCATGGTTTTGTCATCACAGTGCTCCAGGAACTTGTCATCACAATGCATCACGACCTTGTCTTGAAAATTTTCAATAGACCTTGTCATCATAATGCTCCAAGCCCTAACCATTACAATGCTCCTTTATATTTGTCATCACAATCCTCCATTACATTTGGCATCACAATGCTCCCTGCCATTGTCATCGCAATGGACCATGACATATGTAATCACAATGCTCCCTGACACCTGTCTTCACAATACTACATGCCCTTGTCTTCACAATGCTCCAAGCCCTTGTCATCACAATGCACCATGTCAACTCTCATCACAATAATCTATGAAACTTGTCAGACCAATGCTCCATGCCACTGTCATCACAATGCTCCATGCCCTTGTCATCAAAATGCTCCATGACCCCTGTCATCACAACGCCCCCTGACTCCTGTCATCACAATGATTCATAACGTTTGTCATCACAACGGTCCATGCCCGCGTCATCACAAGGCTCTGTTATCTTTGTAACCCCAATGCTCCATGAACTTTTCATCACAATGCTCTGTGACACTTGTCATCACAATGCTCCATGCCTTTGTCAGAACAATGTTCCATGACACTTGTCATCACAATGTGCCATGCATTTTTCATCACAGTGATCCACAACCTTGTCATCGCTATGCTCCATAAACATTGTAATCACAATGCTCCATGCACTTCTCATCCAAAGGCTCTCTCACCTGAGATATCACAATGTTCCATCACTAGTCATCAGAATCCTCCCTCACCCCCGTTATCACAATGTTCCATGACCCCGGTCATCACAATGTTACATCCCCTTATCAGCACAATGTTCCATGACCCCCGACATCACAATGTTCCATAACCCCTGTCATCAAAATGCTCCATGACCCTTTTCATCCCAAAGCTCCATGACCCCTGGCATCACAATGTTCTATAACCCCTGTCAACAAAATGTTCCATTACACTTTTCATCAAATTGCTGCATGACCCTGTCATCAAAATGCTCCCTGCCCTTCTCATCACAATGCACCACACCCTTGTCATCAAAATGCTCCATGACCTTTGTCATCACAAAGCTCCATGACCCTCGGCATCACAATGCTCCATGACATTGTCATCACAATGGGCCATTACATATGTCATCACAATGCTCCCTGACACCTGTCTTCACAATACTGCATGACCTGGTCATCACAATGCTCCATGCCCTTGTGATCACAATGCGCCATTCCAACTGTCATCGCAATAATCCATGAAACTTATAAAAGCAATGCTCCATGCCCTTGTAATCACAATGTTCTATGCACTTGTTATCACAATGCTCCATGACCCTTGTCATCACAATGCCCCGTGACTCCAGTCATCACAATGCTTCATGACCTTTGTCATCACAATGGTCCATGCCCTCGTCATCAACAGTCTCTCTGACCTTTTTAACCACAATGCTCCATGAACTTTTCATCACAATGCTCTTTGACCCTTGTCATCACAATGCTCTATGCCTCTCTCAGCACAATGCTCCATGACCCTTGTCATCACAAAGCTCCATGCGCTTGTCAGCACAATGTTCCATCACACTTGTATTCACAATGCACCATGCGCTTGTCATCACAGTGCTCCACAATCTTGTCATTACAATGCTCCATAAACCTTGTCATCACAATGATCCATGCACTTCTCATCAAAATGCTCTCTCACCACTGAAATGACAATGTTACATCACTATTCGTCACAATACTCACTCACCCCTGTCATCACAATGTTCCATGACTCCTCTCATCACATTGCTATATGCACTTATCATCAGAATGTTCGATGACCCCTGACATCACAATGTTCCATAACCCGTATCATCAAAATGTTCCTTGACACTTTTCATCAAATTGCTCCATGACCCTGTCATCACAATGCTCCCTGCACTTCTCATCACAATGCACAACGCAGTTGTCATCAAAATGCTCCATGACCCTTGTCATCACAAATATCCATGACACTTGGCATCACATTGCTCCATGCCCTTGTCATCACTAAGCTCCATGACACATGTCATCAGAATGCTCCATGGCCTTCTCATCACAATGCTCCATGACCTTTGTCATCACAATGCTCAATACATTTGTCATCAATATGCTCCCTGACACTTGTTGTCTGTATGCTCCTTGAACCCTGTCATGACAAGGCTCCTTGCATTTTTCATCACAATGTTCCATGCTCTTTTCATCACAATGCTCCAAGACCCCTGTAATCTCAGTGATCCAAGCGCTTGTGACCACAAAGCTCAATGACGCATGTCTTCAGAATGTTCCTTGGCCTTCTCTTCACAATGCTCCATGCCCTTGTCATCACAATGTTCCAAGACTCCTGTAATCACAATGGTCCATGCCCCTTTTCATCAGTATGCTATATGAGACTTGTCATCAGAAGGCTCCATGGTTTTCTCATCACAATGCTCCAGGACCTTGTCATCACAATGCTTCACGACCTTGTCATGAAAATTCTCAATGGCCCTTGTCATCATAGTGCTCCAAGCCCTAGACATCACAATGCCCAATTTTATTTGTCATCACAATCCTCCATTACATTTGGCATCACAATTTTCCATTCTATATTCTTCGCAATGGACCATGACATATGTCATCACAATGCTCCCTGACACCTGTCTTCACAATACTCCATGACCTTCTCATCACCATGCTCCATGCCCTTGTCATCACAATGAACCATGTCCACTGTCATCAAAATAATCTATGAAACTTGTCAGACCAGTGCTCCATGCCCCTCTCATCACAATGATCCATGCCCTTGTCATCACAATGCACCATGTCCACTGTCATCACAATAACGTCTGAAAATTGTCACCACAACGCTCCATGTCCCTGTCATCACAATTCTCCATGACCCCTGTCATCACAATGCTCCGTGACTCCAGTCATCACAATGCTTCATAACGTTTGTCATCAGAATGGTCCATGCCCGCGTTAACACAAGGCTCTGTGACCTTTTTAACCACAATGCTCCATGAACTTTTCATCACAATGCTCCGTGACCCTTGTCATCACAATGCTCCATGCCTTTGTCAGAACAATGTTCCATGACCCTTGTCATCACAATTTGTCACGCGCTTTTCATCACAATGATCCACAACCTTGTCATCGCTGTGCACCATAAACCTTGTATTCACAGTGCTCCATGCACTTCTCATCCAAATGCTCTCTCACCTGAGATATCACAATGTTCCATCACTAGTCATCACAATCCTCCCTCAACCTTGTAATCAAAATGTTCCATGACCCCTGACATAACAATATTCCATAACCACTGTCATCAAAATGCTCCATGACACTTTTCAGCCCAAAGCTCCATGACCCTTGGCATCACAATGTTCTGTAACGCCTGTCATTAAAATGTTACATTACACTTTTCATCAAATTGCTGCATGACCCTGTCATCAAATGCTCCCTCTCCTTCTCATGACAATGCACCACACGCTTGTCATCAAAATGCTCCATGACCGTTGTCATCACAAAGCTCCACGACCCTTGGCATCACAATGCTCCATGTCATTGTCATCACAATGCTCCATGAACCCTCTCATCCCATTGCTCCATGCCCTTTTCATCACAAAGCTCCATGACACTTGTCATCACAATGCTCGATGCCTTTCTCATCAAAATGCTCCATGCCCTTTTCATCACAATCCTCCATGACCCATGTATCAAAGTGTTCCATGCCCTTGTCATCACAGTGCTCCATGCCCACTCTCATCACAATAATCCATGAAGACTTTCAGGCAAATGCTCAATGCCCTTCTCATCACAATGCTCCATTACCACTGTCATAACAATGCTCCATGACACCTGTCATCACAATGTTCCACGGCCTTGTCATCACAAGGCTCCATGACCCTTGTCATCACAACGCTCCAAGACCCATGTAATCACAATGCTCCATGCCCTTTTCATCACAAAGCTCCATGACACATGTCATCAGAATGTTCCATGCCCTTGTCATCACAATGCTCCATGCCCTTGTCATCACAATGCTCCATGAACCCTGTCATCACAATGCACCATGCCCATCATCATAATGCTTCAGGCTATTGTCATCACAATGAAATCAAAATTATCCATGACCTCAGTCATCATAATGCTCCAAACCCTTGTGATCACAATGCTCCATAACACTTATCATCACAAATCCCCATGACGCTCATCATCACAATTATCCATGGTATTCTCATCACAATGCTCCATGACCTTTGTCATCACAAGGCTTAATACACTTGTCATCACAATGCTCCCTCACACTTGTTGTCAGTATGCTCCTTGAACCCTGCCATGAAAAGGCTCCATGCCTTTTTCATCACAATGATCCGTGCCCTTTTCATCACAATGCTCCAAGATCACTGTAATAACAATTCTCCATGTCCTTGTCATCACAAAACTCCATGAAGCATATCATCAGAATGCTCCATGGCCTTCTCATCCCAATGCTCCATGCCCTAGTCTTCACAATGCTTCAAGACCCCTGTAATCACAATGCTCCATGCCCCATTTCATGAGAATGCTCCGTGAGATTTGTCATCACAGGTCTCCATGGTCATCTCATCACAATGCTCCAGGACCTTGTCATCACCATTCTGCATTCCCTTGTCATCAGAATGCTCCATGACCCCTGTCATCACAATAATCCATTAACATATTCAGCACAATGCTCCACGACCTACACATCACAATGCTCCATGGCCAATATCATCACAATGCTCCATGACCACTGTCATCACAACACTCCATGACTCCTGACAACACAATGATCCGGGACTCTTGTCATCACAATGCTCCATTCCCTACACATCACTATGCTCCATGACCCCTGTCATCCCAACACTCCATGAACATTTTCAGCCCATTGCTCCATGACCCTTGTGATCACAATGATCCATGTCCTTGTCATCCCAATGCTCCATGACCCCTGTATTCACAATGCTCCATGTCGCTAGTCATCACAGAGCTCCATGACACATGTCATCACAATGCTCCATGCCTTTGTCAGCAAAATGCTACATGACCTTGTCATTACAATGCTCTATGCGCTTGTCATCACAATACTCCATTTCCATTGTCATCACAATCCTCCATTAACCTTGGGATCACATTGCTTCATGCCCTTGTCATCACAATGCTCCATGCTCCTTGAAATCAAAATGATCCATGACCTCTGTCATCACAATGCTCCAAACCCTTGTGATCACAATGTTCCATAATACTTGTCATCACAATGCTCCATGATGCCTGTAATCACAATACTCCATGCCCTTTTCATCACAATGCTCCATGACCTTTGTCATCACAATTCTCAATACAATTGTCATCACAATGCTTCCTGACACTTGTCATCAGAATGCTCCTTGAACCCTGTCACAAATACGCTCCATGACATTTTCATCACAAAGCCCCATGCCATTTTCATCACAATGCTCCATGCCAATGTCATCAAAATACTCCACAAGCTTATCATCAGAATGCTCCATGACCCTTGTCATCACAGTTCTCCATGCACTTGTCAGCACAATGCTCCCTGACCCTTGTCATCACAATGCTCCAAGCCATTGTCATCACAAGGCTCCATTACCTTTGTCATCAGAATCCTCCATGACACTTGTCATCACAATGCTCCATGCCATTGTCATCACAATGGGCCATTCCATATGTCATCACAATGCTTCCTGACACCTCTCTTCACAATACTGCATGACCTGGTCATCACAATGCTCCAAGACCCATGTAATCACAATGCACCATTCCAACTGTCATCACAATAATCCATGAAACTTTTTAGACCAATGTTCCATGCCCTTGTCATCACAATGCTCGATGCCCTTGTTATCACAATGTTCCAAGAACCCTGTAATCAGAATTCTCCTTGCCCCTTTCATCAGTATGCTCCATGAGACTTGTCATCACAAGGCTCCATGGTTTTCTCATCACAATGCTCCAGGACCTTGTCATGACAATGCTTCACTACCTTGTCATGAAAATTCTCAATGGCCCTTGTCTTCATAATGCTCCAAGTCCTAGTCATCACAATGCTCCATTATATTTGTCATCACAATCCTCCATTACATTTGGCATCACAATGCTCCCTGCCATTTTCTTCGCAATGGACCATGACATATGTCATCACAATGCTCTCTGACAACTCTCTTCAAAATACTCCATAACCTTCTCATCACAATGCTCCATGCCCTGGTCATCACAATGCACCATGTCCACTGTCATCACAATAATCTCTGAAAAGTGTAACCACAACGCTCCATGTCCCTGTCATCACAATGCTCCATGACCCCTGTCATCTCAATGCTCCGTGACTCCAGTCATCACAATGCTTCATAACGTTTGTCATCACAACGGTCCATGCCCGCATCATCACAAGGCTCTGTGACCTTTGTAACCACAATGCTCCATGAAATTTTCATCACAATGCTCCGTGACACTTGTCATCACAATGCTCCATGCCTTTGTCAGAACAATGTTCCTTGACCCTTGTCATCACAATGTGCCACGGGTTTTTCATCACAATGATCCACAACCTTGTCATCGCTATGCTCCATAAATCTTCTGTTCGCAATGCTCCATGCAATTCTCATCCAAATGCTCTCTCACCTGAGATATCACAATGTTCCATCACTAGTCATCACAATCCTCCCTCTATCCTGAAATCAAAATGTTCCATGACCCCTGACATCACAATATTCCATTACCACTGTCATCAAAATGATCCATGACACTTTTCAGCCCAAAGCTCCTTGACCCATGGCATCACAGTGTTCTGTAACCCCTGTCATCAAAATGTTACATTACACATTTCATCAAATTGCTGCATGACCCTGTCATCAAAATGCTCCCTCTCCTTCTCATCACAATGCACCACACGCTTGTCATCAAAATGCTCCCTCTCCTTCTCATCACAATGCACCACACGCTTGTCATCAAAATGCTCCATGACCGTTGTCATCACAAATCTCCATGACCCTTGGCATCACAATGCTCCATATCATTGTCATCAAAATGCTCCATGAAACCTCTCATCCCATTGCTCCATGCCCTTGTCATCACAAAGCTCCATGACCCTTGTCATCACAATGCTCCAAGACCCCTGTAATCACAATGCTCCATGCCCTTTTCGTCACAAAGCTCCATGACACATGTCATCAGAATGTTCCATGGCCTTCTCATCACAATGCTCCATGCCCTTGTCATCACAATGCTCCAAGAACCCTGTAATCAAAATGCTCCATGCCCCTTTGCATCTCAATGCTCCATAAACCCTGTCATCACAATGCTCCATGCGCTTGTCAGCACAATGCTCCATGACACAGGTCATCACAATGCACCATGCGCTTGTCACCAGAGTGCTCTACAATTTTGTCATCACAATGTTCCATAAACATTGACATCACAAAGATCCATGACCCTTGGCATCACAGTGCTCCATGTCATTGTCATCACAGTGCTCCATGAACGCTCTCATCATATTGCTCCATGCCCTTGTCTTCACAAAGCTCCATGTCACATGTCATCAGAATGCTCCATGGCCTTCTCATCACAAAGCTCTATGTGCTTGCCATCACAATGCTCCATGACCCCTGTCATAAAAATGCTCCATGACACCTGCCAACACGATGTTCCGTGGCCTTCTCATCACAAGGCTCCATGACCCTTCTCATCACAACACTCCAAGAACCCTGTAATCACATTGCTCCATGCCCCTTTTCATCTCAATCTTCCATGAAACCGGTCATCACAATTCACCATGCCCATCATCATAATGCTTCATGCTATTGTCATCACAATGAAATCAAAATGCTCCATGATCTCTGTCATAACAATGCTCCAAACCCTTGTGATCACAATATTCCATATCACTTGTCATCACAATGACCCATGACGCTCGTCATCACTATTATCCATGGTCTTCTTATCACAATGCTCCATGACCTTTGTCATCACAATGCTCAATAAACTTGTCATCAAAATGCTCCCTGACACTTGTTGTCTGTATGCTCCTTGAACCCTGTCATGACAAGGCTCCATGCCTTTTTCATCACAATGATCCATGCCCTTTTCATCACAATGCTCCAAGACCCATGTAATCACAATGCTCCATGCTCTTGTCATCACAAAGCTCAATGACGCATGCCATCAGAATGCTCCTTGGTCTTCTCCTCACAATGTTCCATGCCCTTGTCATCACAAAGTTCCATGACCCCTGTAACCACAATGCTCCATGCCCCTTTTCATCAGTATGCTCATGAAACTTGTCATCACAAGGCTCCATAGTTTTGTCATCACAATGCTCCAGGACCTTGTCAGCACAATGCTTCACGAGTTTTTCATGAAAATTCTCAATGGCCCTTGTCATCATAATGCTCCAAGCCCTAATAATCACAATGCTCCATTATATTTGTCATCACAATCCTCCATTACATATGGCATCACAATGCTCCATGCCATTGTCATTGCAATGGACCATGACATATGTCATCACAATGCTCCCTGACATCTGTCTTCACAATACTCCATGACCTTCTCATCACAATGCTCCATGCCCTTGTCATCACAATGCACCATGCCCACTGTCATCACTATGATCTATGAAACTTGTCAGACCAATGCTCCATGCCCCTGTAATCACAATGCTCCATGCCCTTGTCATCACAATGCTGCATGACCCTTGTCATTACAATGCTCCGTGACTCCATTCATCACTATGCTTTATAACGTTTGTCATCACAATGGTCCATGCCCGCGTCATCACAAGGCTCTGTGACATTTGTAACCACAATGCTCCATGAACATTTTATCACCATTCACTGTGACCATTGTCATCACAATGCTCCATTTCTTTGTGAGAACAATGCTCCATGACCATTGTCATCACAATGTGCCACGCACATTTCATCACAACGGTCCACAACCTTATCATTGCAATGCTCCATAAACATTGTAATCACAATGGTCCATGCACATCTCATCAAAATGCTCTCTCACCAGAGATATCACAATGTTCCATCACTAGTCATCACAATATTCCCTCACCCCTGTAATCACAATGTTCCATGACCCTGTCATCACAATGCTACATCCCCTTATCATCACAATGTTCCATGACCCCTGACATAACAATGTTCCATAACTCCTGTCATCAAAATGCTCCATGACCCGTTTCATCCCAAAGTTCCAAGAACCCTGACATAACAATGTTCTATAACCCCTGCCATTAAAATGTTCCATTTTAACTTTTCATCAAATTGCTCCATGATCCGGTCATCAAAATGCTCCCTGCACTTCTCATCACAATGCACCATTCCCTTGTCATCAAAATGCTCCTTGACTTGTCATCACAAAGCTCCATGACCCTTGGCATCACAATGCTCCATGTCATTGTCATCACAATGCTCCATGAACCCTCTCATCACATTGCTCCATACCCTTGTCATCACAAAGCTCCATGACACTTGTGATCACAATGCTCGATGCCTTTCTCATCACAATGCTCCATGCCCTAGTCATTAAAATCCTGCATGACCCATGTATCACAGTGTTCCGTGCCCTTGTCATCACAATGCTCCAAGCCCAGGCTCATCACAATAATCCATAAAATATTTCAGACCAATATTCCATGCCCTTCTCATCACAATGCTCCATTACCAGTGTCATAACAATGCTCCATGACCCCTGTCATCACAGTGTTCCACGGCCTAGTCATCACAAGGCTCCGTGACACTTGCCATCACAGTGCTCCAAGACCCCTGTAATCACAATGCTCCATGCTCTTGTCATCACAAAGCTCCATGACACATGTCATCAGAATGTTCCATGGTCTTCTCATCAAAATACTCCATGCACTTTTCATTACTGTGCTCCAAGACCCCTGTAATCACAATGCTCCATGCCCCTTTTCATCAGTATGCTCCATGAGACTTGTCATCACAAAGCTCTTTGATCCTTGTCATCACAATGCTCTATGCCTTTCTCAGCACAATGCTCCATGACCCTTGTCATCACAATGCTCCATGCGCTTCTCAGCATGATGCTCCATGACACGTCATCACAGTGCACCATGCGCTTGTCATCACAGTGCTCCACACTCTTGTCATCACAATGCTCCATAAACCTTGTCATCACAATGCTCCATGCACTTCTCATCAAAATGCTCTCTCACCACAGATATCCCTGTGTTACATCACTATTCGTCACAATACACCCTTACCCTTGTTATCACAATGTTCCATGACTCCTGTCATCACAATGCTACATGCACTTATCATCAAAATGTTCGATGACCTCTGACATCACAATGCTCCATAACCCCTTTCATCAAAATGCTCCATGACCCTTTTCATCATAATGCTCCATGACCCCTGTCATCACAATGTTCCATAACCCCTGTCAACATAATTTTCCATGAAACTTTTCATCAATTTGCTCCATGACCCTGTCATCACAATGCTCCCTGCCCTTCTCATCACAATGCACAACGCACTTGTCATCAAAATGGTCCATGACCTTTGTCATCACAAAGATCCATTACCCTTGGCATCACAATGCTCCATGTCATTGTCATCACAATGCTCCATGAACACTCTCATCACATTGCTCCATGCCATTGTCATCACAAAGCTCCATGACACATGTCATCAGAATCCTCCATGGCCTTCTCATCACAATGCTCCATGCCCTTGCCGTCACAGTGCTCCATTCCCCCTGTGATAACAATGCTCCATGACCCCTGCCATCACGATGTTCCGTGGACTTTTCATCACAAGGCTCCATGAACCTTCTCAACACAATGCTCCAAGACCCCTGTCATCACAATGCACCATGCCCATCATCATAATGCTTCATGCTACTGTCATCACAATGAAATCAAAATGCTCCAAGACATCAGTCATAACAATGCTCCAAACCCTTGTGATCACAATGTTCCATAACACTTGTCCTCACAGTGCCCCATGACGCTCGTCATCACAATTATCCATGGTCTTCTCATGACAATGCTCAATACACTTGTCATCAAAATGTTCCTTGACACTTGTTGTCTGTATGCTCATTGAACCCTGTCATGACAGGGCTCCATGGCTTTTTCATCAAAATGATCCATCCCCTTTTCATCACAATGCACCAAGACCCCTTTAAACACAATGCTCCATGCCCTTGTCATCACAAAGCTCAATGAATCATGTCTTCAGAATGCTCCTTGGCCTTCTCCTCACAATGCTCCATGCCCATGTCATCACAATGTTCCAAGACCCCTGTAATCACAATGCTCCATGCCCCTTTTCATCACTATGCTCCATGAGATTTGTCATAACAACTCTCTATGTATTTCTCATCACAGTGCTTTAGGACATTGTCATAACAATGCTTCACGACCTTGTTTTGAAAATTCTCAATGGCCCTTGTCATCATAATGCTCCAAGCCCTAGTCATCACAATGCTCCATTATATTTGTCATCAAAATCCTCCATTACATTTGGCATCACAATGCTCCCTGCCATTGTCATTGAAATGGACCATGACATATGTCATCACAATGCTCCCTGACACCTGTCTTCACAATACTCAATGAACTTCTCATTACAATAATCCATGCCCATGTCATCACAATGCACCATGTCCACTGTCATCATAATAATCTATGAAAATTGTCAGAACAATGCTCCATGCCCCTGTCACCACAATGCTCCATGCCCTTGTCATCACAATGCTCCATGACCCCTGTCATCACAATGCTCCATGCCTTTGTCAGAACAATGTTCCATGACCCTTGTCATCACAATTTGTCACGCGCTTTTCATCACAATGATCCACAACCTTGTCATCGCTGTGCACCATAAACCTTGTATTCACAGTGCTCCATGCACTTCTCATCCAAATGCTCTCTCACCTGAGATATCACAATGTTCCATCACTAGTCATCACAATCCTCCCTCAACCTTGTAATCAAAATGTTCCATGACCCCTGACATAACAATATTCCATAACCACTGTCATCAAAATGCTCCATGACACTTTTCAGCCCAAAGCTCCATGACCCTTGGCATCACAATGTTCTGTAACGCCTGTCATTAAAATGTTACATTACACTTTTCATCAAATTGCTGCATGACCCTGTCATCAAATGCTCCCTCTCCTTCTCATGACAATGCACCACACGCTTGTCATCAAAATGCTCCATGACCGTTGTCATCACAAAGCTCCACGACCCTTGGCATCACAATGCTCCATGTCATTGTCATCACAATGCTCCATGAACCCTCTCATCCCATTGCTCCATGCCCTTTTCATCACAAAGCTCCATGACACTTGTCATCACAATGCTCGATGCCTTTCTCATCAAAATGCTCCATGCCCTTTTCATCACAATCCTCCATGACCCATGTATCAAAGTGTTCCATGCCCTTGTCATCACAGTGCTCCATGCCCACTCTCATCACAATAATCCATGAAGACTTTCAGGCAAATGCTCAATGCCCTTCTCATCACAATGCTCCATTACCACTGTCATAACAATGCTCCATGACACCTGTCATCACAATGTTCCACGGCCTTGTCATCACAAGGCTCCATGACCCTTGTCATCACAACGCTCCAAGACCCATGTAATCACAATGCTCCATGCCCTTTTCATCACAAAGCTCCATGACACATGTCATCAGAATGTTCCATGCCCTTGTCATCACAATGCTCCATGCCCTTGTCATCACAATGCTCCATGAACCCTGTCATCACAATGCACCATGCCCATCATCATAATGCTTCAGGCTATTGTCATCACAATGAAATCAAAATTATCCATGACCTCAGTCATCATAATGCTCCAAACCCTTGTGATCACAATGCTCCATAACACTTATCATCACAAATCCCCATGACGCTCATCATCACAATTATCCATGGTATTCTCATCACAATGCTCCATGACCTTTGTCATCACAAGGCTTAATACACTTGTCATCACAATGCTCCCTCACACTTGTTGTCAGTATGCTCCTTGAACCCTGCCATGAAAAGGCTCCATGCCTTTTTCATCACAATGATCCGTGCCCTTTTCATCACAATGCTCCAAGATCACTGTAATAACAATTCTCCATGTCCTTGTCATCACAAAACTCCATGAAGCATATCATCAGAATGCTCCATGGCCTTCTCATCCCAATGCTCCATGCCCTAGTCTTCACAATGCTTCAAGACCCCTGTAATCACAATGCTCCATGCCCCATTTCATGAGAATGCTCCGTGAGATTTGTCATCACAGGTCTCCATGGTCATCTCATCACAATGCTCCAGGACCTTGTCATCACCATTCTGCATTCCCTTGTCATCAGAATGCTCCATGACCCCTGTCATCACAATAATCCATTAACATATTCAGCACAATGCTCCACGACCTACACATCACAATGCTCCATGGCCAATATCATCACAATGCTCCATGACCACTGTCATCACAACACTCCATGACTCCTGACAACACAATGATCCGGGACTCTTGTCATCACAATGCTCCATTCCCTACACATCACTATGCTCCATGACCCCTGTCATCCCAACACTCCATGAACATTTTCAGCCCATTGCTCCATGACCCTTGTGATCACAATGATCCATGTCCTTGTCATCCCAATGCTCCATGACCCCTGTATTCACAATGCTCCATGTCGCTAGTCATCACAGAGCTCCATGACACATGTCATCACAATGCTCCATGCCTTTGTCAGCAAAATGCTACATGACCTTGTCATTACAATGCTCTATGCGCTTGTCATCACAATACTCCATTTCCATTGTCATCACAATCCTCCATTAACCTTGGGATCACATTGCTTCATGCCCTTGTCATCACAATGCTCCATGCTCCTTGAAATCAAAATGATCCATGACCTCTGTCATCACAATGCTCCAAACCCTTGTGATCACAATGTTCCATAATACTTGTCATCACAATGCTCCATGATGCCTGTAATCACAATACTCCATGCCCTTTTCATCACAATGCTCCATGACCTTTGTCATCACAATTCTCAATACAATTGTCATCACAATGCTTCCTGACACTTGTCATCAGAATGCTCCTTGAACCCTGTCACAAATACGCTCCATGACTTTTTCATCACAAAGCCCCATGCCATTTTCATCACAATGCTCCATGCCAATGTCATCAAAATACTCCACAAGCTTATCATCAGAATGCTCCATGACCCTTGTCATCACAGTTCTCCATGCACTTGTCAGCACAATGCTCCCTGACCCTTGTCATCACAATGCTCCAAGCCATTGTCATCACAAGGCTCCATTACCTTTGTCATCAGAATCCTCCATGACACTTGTCATCACAATGCTCCATGCCATTGTCATCACAATGGGCCATTCCATATGTCATCACAATGCTTCCTGACACCTCTCTTCACAATACTGCATGACCTGGTCATCACAATGCTCCAAGACCCATGTAATCACAATGCACCATTCCAACTGTCATCACAATAATCCATGAAACTTTTTAGACCAATGTTCCATGCCCTTGTCATCACAATGCTCGATGCCCTTGTTATCACAATGTTCCAAGAACCCTGTAATCAGAATTCTCCTTGCCCCTTTCATCAGTATGCTCCATGAGACTTGTCATCACAAGGCTCCATGGTTTTCTCATCACAATGCTCCAGGACCTTGTCATGACAATGCTTCACTACCTTGTCATGAAAATTCTCAATGGCCCTTGTCTTCATAATGCTCCAAGTCCTAGTCATCACAATGCTCCATTATATTTGTCATCACAATCCTCCATTACATTTGGCATCACAATGCTCCCTGCCATTTTCTTCGCAATGGACCATGACATATGTCATCACAATGCTCTCTGACAACTCTCTTCAAAATACTCCATAACCTTCTCATCACAATGCTCCATGCCCTGGTCATCACAATGCACCATGTCCACTGTCATCACAATAATCTCTGAAAAGTGTAACCACAACGCTCCATGTCCCTGTCATCACAATGCTCCATGACCCCTGTCATCTCAATGCTCCGTGACTCCAGTCATCACAATGCTTCATAACGTTTGTCATCACAACGGTCCATGCCCGCATCATCACAAGGCTCTGTGACCTTTGTAACCACAATGCTCCATGAAATTTTCATCACAATGCTCCGTGACACTTGTCATCACAATGCTCCATGCCTTTGTCAGAACAATGTTCCTTGACCCTTGTCATCACAATGTGCCACGGGTTTTTCATCACAATGATCCACAACCTTGTCATCGCTATGCTCCATAAATCTTCTGTTCGCAATGCTCCATGCAATTCTCATCCAAATGCTCTCTCACCTGAGATATCACAATGTTCCATCACTAGTCATCACAATCCTCCCTCTATCCTGAAATCAAAATGTTCCATGACCCCTGACATCACAATATTCCATTACCACTGTCATCAAAATGATCCATGACACTTTTCAGCCCAAAGCTCCTTGACCCATGGCATCACAGTGTTCTGTAACCCCTGTCATCAAAATGTTACATTACACATTTCATCAAATTGCTGCATGACCCTGTCATCAAAATGCTCCCTCTCCTTCTCATCACAATGCACCACACGCTTGTCATCAAAATGCTCCCTCTCCTTCTCATCACAATGCACCACACGCTTGTCATCAAAATGCTCCATGACCGTTGTCATCACAAATCTCCATGACCCTTGGCATCACAATGCTCCATATCATTGTCATCAAAATGCTCCATGGGTACTTTGTGACCGCCTGGAGGGGTGGGATAGGGAGGGTGGGAGGGAGACGCAAAAGGGAGGGGTTATGGAAACATATGTATATGTATAACTGATTAAATTTGTTATAAAAAAAATGGGAGAAAATAAAAAATATATGCATTAAAAAAAAAAAAAAATGCTCCATGAAACCTCTCATCCCATTGCTCCATGCCCTTGTCATCACAAAGCTCCATGACCCTTGTCATCACAATGCTCCAAGACCCCTGTAATCACAATGCTCCATGCCCTTTTCGTCACAAAGCTCCATGACACATGTCATCAGAATGTTCCATGGCCTTCTCATCACAATGCTCCATGCCCTTGTCATCACAATGCTCCAAGAACCCTGTAATCAAAATGCTCCATGCCCCTTTGCATCTCAATGCTCCATAAACCCTGTCATCACAATGCTCCATGCGCTTGTCAGCACAATGCTCCATGACACAGGTCATCACAATGCACCATGCGCTTGTCACCAGAGTGCTCTACAATTTTGTCATCACAATGTTCCATAAACATTGACATCACAAAGATCCATGACCCTTGGCATCACAGTGCTCCATGTCATTGTCATCACAGTGCTCCATGAACGCTCTCATCATATTGCTCCATGCCCTTGTCTTCACAAAGCTCCATGTCACATGTCATCAGAATGCTCCATGGCCTTCTCATCACAAAGCTCTATGTGCTTGCCATCACAATGCTCCATGACCCCTGTCATAAAAATGCTCCATGACACCTGCCAACACGATGTTCCGTGGCCTTCTCATCACAAGGCTCCATGACCCTTCTCATCACAACACTCCAAGAACCCTGTAATCACATTGCTCCATGCCCCTTTTCATCTCAATCTTCCATGAAACCGGTCATCACAATTCACCATGCCCATCATCATAATGCTTCATGCTATTGTCATCACAATGAAATCAAAATGCTCCATGATCTCTGTCATAACAATGCTCCAAACCCTTGTGATCACAATATTCCATATCACTTGTCATCACAATGACCCATGACGCTCGTCATCACTATTATCCATGGTCTTCTTATCACAATGCTCCATGACCTTTGTCATCACAATGCTCAATAAACTTGTCATCAAAATGCTCCCTGACACTTGTTGTCTGTATGCTCCTTGAACCCTGTCATGACAAGGCTCCATGCCTTTTTCATCACAATGATCCATGCCCTTTTCATCACAATGCTCCAAGACCCATGTAATCACAATGCTCCATGCTCTTGTCATCACAAAGCTCAATGACGCATGCCATCAGAATGCTCCTTGGTCTTCTCCTCACAATGTTCCATGCCCTTGTCATCACAAAGTTCCATGACCCCTGTAACCACAATGCTCCATGCCCCTTTTCATCAGTATGCTCATGAAACTTGTCATCACAAGGCTCCATAGTTTTGTCATCACAATGCTCCAGGACCTTGTCAGCACAATGCTTCACGAGTTTTTCATGAAAATTCTCAATGGCCCTTGTCATCATAATGCTCCAAGCCCTAATAATCACAATGCTCCATTATATTTGTCATCACAATCCTCCATTACATATGGCATCACAATGCTCCATGCCATTGTCATTGCAATGGACCATGACATATGTCATCACAATGCTCCCTGACATCTGTCTTCACAATACTCCATGACCTTCTCATCACAATGCTCCATGCCCTTGTCATCACAATGCACCATGCCCACTGTCATCACTATGATCTATGAAACTTGTCAGACCAATGCTCCATGCCCCTGTAATCACAATGCTCCATGCCCTTGTCATCACAATGCTGCATGACCCTTGTCATTACAATGCTCCGTGACTCCATTCATCACTATGCTTTATAACGTTTGTCATCACAATGGTCCATGCCCGCGTCATCACAAGGCTCTGTGACATTTGTAACCACAATGCTCCATGAACATTTTATCACCATTCACTGTGACCATTGTCATCACAATGCTCCATTTCTTTGTGAGAACAATGCTCCATGACCATTGTCATCACAATGTGCCACGCACATTTCATCACAACGGTCCACAACCTTATCATTGCAATGCTCCATAAACATTGTAATCACAATGGTCCATGCACATCTCATCAAAATGCTCTCTCACCAGAGATATCACAATGTTCCATCACTAGTCATCACAATATTCCCTCACCCCTGTAATCACAATGTTCCATGACCCTGTCATCACAATGCTACATCCCCTTATCATCACAATGTTCCATGACCCCTGACATAACAATGTTCCATAACTCCTGTCATCAAAATGCTCCATGACCCGTTTCATCCCAAAGTTCCAAGAACCCTGACATAACAATGTTCTATAACCCCTGCCATTAAAATGTTCCATTTTAACTTTTCATCAAATTGCTCCATGATCCGGTCATCAAAATGCTCCCTGCACTTCTCATCACAATGCACCATTCCCTTGTCATCAAAATGCTCCTTGACTTGTCATCACAAAGCTCCATGACCCTTGGCATCACAATGCTCCATGTCATTGTCATCACAATGCTCCATGAACCCTCTCATCACATTGCTCCATACCCTTGTCATCACAAAGCTCCATGACACTTGTGATCACAATGCTCGATGCCTTTCTCATCACAATGCTCCATGCCCTAGTCATTAAAATCCTGCATGACCCATGTATCACAGTGTTCCGTGCCCTTGTCATCACAATGCTCCAAGCCCAGGCTCATCACAATAATCCATAAAATATTTCAGACCAATATTCCATGCCCTTCTCATCACAATGCTCCATTACCAGTGTCATAACAATGCTCCATGACCCCTGTCATCACAGTGTTCCACGGCCTAGTCATCACAAGGCTCCGTGACACTTGCCATCACAGTGCTCCAAGACCCCTGTAATCACAATGCTCCATGCTCTTGTCATCACAAAGCTCCATGACACATGTCATCAGAATGTTCCATGGTCTTCTCATCAAAATACTCCATGCACTTTTCATTACTGTGCTCCAAGACCCCTGTAATCACAATGCTCCATGCCCCTTTTCATCAGTATGCTCCATGAGACTTGTCATCACAAAGCTCTTTGATCCTTGTCATCACAATGCTCTATGCCTTTCTCAGCACAATGCTCCATGACCCTTGTCATCACAATGCTCCATGCGCTTCTCAGCATGATGCTCCATGACACGTCATCACAGTGCACCATGCGCTTGTCATCACAGTGCTCCACACTCTTGTCATCACAATGCTCCATAAACCTTGTCATCACAATGCTCCATGCACTTCTCATCAAAATGCTCTCTCACCACAGATATCCCTGTGTTACATCACTATTCGTCACAATACACCCTTACCCTTGTTATCACAATGTTCCATGACTCCTGTCATCACAATGCTACATGCACTTATCATCAAAATGTTCGATGACCTCTGACATCACAATGCTCCATAACCCCTTTCATCAAAATGCTCCATGACCCTTTTCATCATAATGCTCCATGACCCCTGTCATCACAATGTTCCATAACCCCTGTCAACATAATTTTCCATGAAACTTTTCATCAATTTGCTCCATGACCCTGTCATCACAATGCTCCCTGCCCTTCTCATCACAATGCACAACGCACTTGTCATCAAAATGGTCCATGACCTTTGTCATCACAAAGATCCATTACCCTTGGCATCACAATGCTCCATGTCATTGTCATCACAATGCTCCATGAACACTCTCATCACATTGCTCCATGCCATTGTCATCACAAAGCTCCATGACACATGTCATCAGAATCCTCCATGGCCTTCTCATCACAATGCTCCATGCCCTTGCCGTCACAGTGCTCCATTCCCCCTGTGATAACAATGCTCCATGACCCCTGCCATCACGATGTTCCGTGGACTTTTCATCACAAGGCTCCATGAACCTTCTCAACACAATGCTCCAAGACCCCTGTCATCACAATGCACCATGCCCATCATCATAATGCTTCATGCTACTGTCATCACAATGAAATCAAAATGCTCCAAGACATCAGTCATAACAATGCTCCAAACCCTTGTGATCACAATGTTCCATAACACTTGTCCTCACAGTGCCCCATGACGCTCGTCATCACAATTATCCATGGTCTTCTCATGACAATGCTCAATACACTTGTCATCAAAATGTTCCTTGACACTTGTTGTCTGTATGCTCATTGAACCCTGTCATGACAGGGCTCCATGGCTTTTTCATCAAAATGATCCATCCCCTTTTCATCACAATGCACCAAGACCCCTTTAAACACAATGCTCCATGCCCTTGTCATCACAAAGCTCAATGAATCATGTCTTCAGAATGCTCCTTGGCCTTCTCCTCACAATGCTCCATGCCCATGTCATCACAATGTTCCAAGACCCCTGTAATCACAATGCTCCATGCCCCTTTTCATCACTATGCTCCATGAGATTTGTCATAACAACTCTCTATGTATTTCTCATCACAGTGCTTTAGGACATTGTCATAACAATGCTTCACGACCTTGTTTTGAAAATTCTCAATGGCCCTTGTCATCATAATGCTCCAAGCCCTAGTCATCACAATGCTCCATTATATTTGTCATCAAAATCCTCCATTACATTTGGCATCACAATGCTCCCTGCCATTGTCATTGAAATGGACCATGACATATGTCATCACAATGCTCCCTGACACCTGTCTTCACAATACTCAATGAACTTCTCATTACAATAATCCATGCCCATGTCATCACAATGCACCATGTCCACTGTCATCATAATAATCTATGAAAATTGTCAGAACAATGCTCCATGCCCCTGTCACCACAATGCTCCATGCCCTTGTCATCACAATGCTCCATGACCCCTGTCATCACAATGCTCCATGCCTTTGTCAGAACAATGTTCCATGACCCTTGTCATCACAATTTGTCACGCGCTTTTCATCACAATGATCCACAACCTTGTCATCGCTGTGCACCATAAACCTTGTATTCACAGTGCTCCATGCACTTCTCATCCAAATGCTCTCTCACCTGAGATATCACAATGTTCCATCACTAGTCATCACAATCCTCCCTCAACCTTGTAATCAAAATGTTCCATGACCCCTGACATAACAATATTCCATAACCACTGTCATCAAAATGCTCCATGACACTTTTCAGCCCAAAGCTCCATGACCCTTGGCATCACAATGTTCTGTAACGCCTGTCATTAAAATGTTACATTACACTTTTCATCAAATTGCTGCATGACCCTGTCATCAAATGCTCCCTCTCCTTCTCATGACAATGCACCACACGCTTGTCATCAAAATGCTCCATGACCGTTGTCATCACAAAGCTCCACGACCCTTGGCATCACAATGCTCCATGTCATTGTCATCACAATGCTCCATGAACCCTCTCATCCCATTGCTCCATGCCCTTTTCATCACAAAGCTCCATGACACTTGTCATCACAATGCTCGATGCCTTTCTCATCAAAATGCTCCATGCCCTTTTCATCACAATCATCCATGACCCATGTATCAAAGTGTTCCATGCCCTTGTCATCACAGTGCTCCATGCCCACTCTCATCACAATAATCCATGAAGACTTTCAGGCAAATGCTCAATGCCCTTCTCATCACAATGCTCCATTACCACTGTCATAACAATGCTCCATGACACCTGTCATCACAATGTTCCACGGCCTTGTCATCACAAGGCTCCATGACCCTTGTCATCACAACGCTCCAAGACCCATGTAATCACAATGCTCCATGCCCTTTTCATCACAAAGCTCCATGACACATGTCATCAGAATGTTCCATGCCCTTGTCATCACAATGCTCCATGCCCTTGTCATCACAATGCTCCATGAACCCTGTCATCACAATGCACCATGCCCATCATCATAATGCTTCAGGCTATTGTCATCACAATGAAATCAAAATTATCCATGACCTCAGTCATCATAATGCTCCAAACCCTTGTGATCACAATGCTCCATAACACTTATCATCACAAATCCCCATGACGCTCATCATCACAATTATCCATGGTATTCTCATCACAATGCTCCATGACCTTTGTCATCACAAGGCTTAATACACTTGTCATCACAATGCTCCCTCACACTTGTTGTCAGTATGCTCCTTGAACCCTGCCATGAAAAGGCTCCATGCCTTTTTCATCACAATGATCCGTGCCCTTTTCATCACAATGCTCCAAGATCACTGTAATAACAATTCTCCATGTCCTTGTCATCACAAAACTCCATGAAGCATATCATCAGAATGCTCCATGGCCTTCTCATCCCAATGCTCCATGCCCTAGTCTTCACAATGCTTCAAGACCCCTGTAATCACAATGCTCCATGCCCCATTTCATGAGAATGCTCCGTGAGATTTGTCATCACAGGTCTCCATGGTCATCTCATCACAATGCTCCAGGACCTTGTCATCACCATTCTGCATTCCCTTGTCATCAGAATGCTCCATGACCCCTGTCATCACAATAATCCATTAACATATTCAGCACAATGCTCCACGACCTACACATCACAATGCTCCATGGCCAATATCATCACAATGCTCCATGACCACTGTCATCACAACACTCCATGACTCCTGACAACACAATGATCCGGGACTCTTGTCATCACAATGCTCCATTCCCTACACATCACTATGCTCCATGACCCCTGTCATCCCAACACTCCATGAACATTTTCAGCCCATTGCTCCATGACCCTTGTGATCACAATGATCCATGTCCTTGTCATCCCAATGCTCCATGACCCCTGTATTCACAATGCTCCATGTCGCTAGTCATCACAGAGCTCCATGACACATGTCATCACAATGCTCCATGCCTTTGTCAGCAAAATGCTACATGACCTTGTCATTACAATGCTCTATGCGCTTGTCATCACAATACTCCATTTCCATTGTCATCACAATCCTCCATTAACCTTGGGATCACATTGCTTCATGCCCTTGTCATCACAATGCTCCATGCTCCTTGAAATCAAAATGATCCATGACCTCTGTCATCACAATGCTCCAAACCCTTGTGATCACAATGTTCCATAATACTTGTCATCACAATGCTCCATGATGCCTGTAATCACAATACTCCATGCCCTTTTCATCACAATGCTCCATGACCTTTGTCATCACAATTCTCAATACAATTGTCATCACAATGCTTCCTGACACTTGTCATCAGAATGCTCCTTGAACCCTGTCACAAATACGCTCCATGACTTTTTCATCACAAAGCCCCATGCCATTTTCATCACAATGCTCCATGCCAATGTCATCAAAATACTCCACAAGCTTATCATCAGAATGCTCCATGACCCTTGTCATCACAGTTCTCCATGCACTTGTCAGCACAATGCTCCCTGACCCTTGTCATCACAATGCTCCAAGCCATTGTCATCACAAGGCTCCATTACCTTTGTCATCAGAATCCTCCATGACACTTGTCATCACAATGCTCCATGCCATTGTCATCACAATGGGCCATTCCATATGTCATCACAATGCTTCCTGACACCTCTCTTCACAATACTGCATGACCTGGTCATCACAATGCTCCAAGACCCATGTAATCACAATGCACCATTCCAACTGTCATCACAATAATCCATGAAACTTTTTAGACCAATGTTCCATGCCCTTGTCATCACAATGCTCGATGCCCTTGTTATCACAATGTTCCAAGAACCCTGTAATCAGAATTCTCCTTGCCCCTTTCATCAGTATGCTCCATGAGACTTGTCATCACAAGGCTCCATGGTTTTCTCATCACAATGCTCCAGGACCTTGTCATGACAATGCTTCACTACCTTGTCATGAAAATTCTCAATGGCCCTTGTCTTCATAATGCTCCAAGTCCTAGTCATCACAATGCTCCATTATATTTGTCATCACAATCCTCCATTACATTTGGCATCACAATGCTCCCTGCCATTTTCTTCGCAATGGACCATGACATATGTCATCACAATGCTCTCTGACAACTCTCTTCAAAATACTCCATAACCTTCTCATCACAATGCTCCATGCCCTGGTCATCACAATGCACCATGTCCACTGTCATCACAATAATCTCTGAAAAGTGTAACCACAACGCTCCATGTCCCTGTCATCACAATGCTCCATGACCCCTGTCATCTCAATGCTCCGTGACTCCAGTCATCACAATGCTTCATAACGTTTGTCATCACAACGGTCCATGCCCGCATCATCACAAGGCTCTGTGACCTTTGTAACCACAATGCTCCATGAAATTTTCATCACAATGCTCCGTGACACTTGTCATCACAATGCTCCATGCCTTTGTCAGAACAATGTTCCTTGACCCTTGTCATCACAATGTGCCACGGGTTTTTCATCACAATGATCCACAACCTTGTCATCGCTATGCTCCATAAATCTTCTGTTCGCAATGCTCCATGCAATTCTCATCCAAATGCTCTCTCACCTGAGATATCACAATGTTCCATCACTAGTCATCACAATCCTCCCTCTATCCTGAAATCAAAATGTTCCATGACCCCTGACATCACAATATTCCATTACCACTGCCATCAAAATGATCCATGACACTTTTCAGCCCAAAGCTCCTTGACCCATGGCATCACAGTGTTCTGTAACCCCTGTCATCAAAATGTTACATTACACATTTCATCAAATTGCTGCATGACCCTGTCATCAAAATGCTCCCTCTCCTTCTCATCACAATGCACCACACGCTTGTCATCAAAATGCTCCCTCTCCTTCTCATCACAATGCACCACACGCTTGTCATCAAAATGCTCCATGACCGTTGTCATCACAAATCTCCATGACCCTTGGCATCACAATGCTCCATATCATTGTCATCAAAATGCTCCATGAAACCTCTCATCCCATTGCTCCATGCCCTTGTCATCACAAAGCTCCATGACCCTTGTCATCACAATGCTCCAAGACCCCTGTAATCACAATGCTCCATGCCCTTTTCGTCACAAAGCTCCATGACACATGTCATCAGAATGTTCCATGGCCTTCTCATCACAATGCTCCATGCCCTTGTCATCACAATGCTCCAAGAACCCTGTAATCAAAATGCTCCATGCCCCTTTGCATCTCAATGCTCCATAAACCCTGTCATCACAATGCTCCATGCGCTTGTCAGCACAATGCTCCATGACACAGGTCATCACAATGCACCATGCGCTTGTCACCAGAGTGCTCTACAATTTTGTCATCACAATGTTCCATAAACATTGACATCACAAAGATCCATGACCCTTGGCATCACAGTGCTCCATGTCATTGTCATCACAGTGCTCCATGAACGCTCTCATCATATTGCTCCATGCCCTTGTCTTCACAAAGCTCCATGTCACATGTCATCAGAATGCTCCATGGCCTTCTCATCACAAAGCTCTATGTGCTTGCCATCACAATGCTCCATGACCCCTGTCATAAAAATGCTCCATGACACCTGCCAACACGATGTTCCGTGGCCTTCTCATCACAAGGCTCCATGACCCTTCTCATCACAACACTCCAAGAACCCTGTAATCACATTGCTCCATGCCCCTTTTCATCTCAATCTTCCATGAAACCGGTCATCACAATTCACCATGCCCATCATCATAATGCTTCATGCTATTGTCATCACAATGAAATCAAAATGCTCCATGATCTCTGTCATAACAATGCTCCAAACCCTTGTGATCACAATATTCCATATCACTTGTCATCACAATGACCCATGACGCTCGTCATCACTATTATCCATGGTCTTCTTATCACAATGCTCCATGACCTTTGTCATCACAATGCTCAATAAACTTGTCATCAAAATGCTCCCTGACACTTGTTGTCTGTATGCTCCTTGAACCCTGTCATGACAAGGCTCCATGCCTTTTTCATCACAATGATCCATGCCCTTTTCATCACAATGCTCCAAGACCCATGTAATCACAATGCTCCATGCTCTTGTCATCACAAAGCTCAATGACGCATGCCATCAGAATGCTCCTTGGTCTTCTCCTCACAATGTTCCATGCCCTTGTCATCACAAAGTTCCATGACCCCTGTAACCACAATGCTCCATGCCCCTTTTCATCAGTATGCTCATGAAACTTGTCATCACAAGGCTCCATAGTTTTGTCATCACAATGCTCCAGGACCTTGTCAGCACAATGCTTCACGAGTTTTTCATGAAAATTCTCAATGGCCCTTGTCATCATAATGCTCCAAGCCCTAATAATCACAATGCTCCATTATATTTGTCATCACAATCCTCCATTACATATGGCATCACAATGCTCCATGCCATTGTCATTGCAATGGACCATGACATATGTCATCACAATGCTCCCTGACATCTGTCTTCACAATACTCCATGACCTTCTCATCACAATGCTCCATGCCCTTGTCATCACAATGCACCATGCCCACTGTCATCACTATGATCTATGAAACTTGTCAGACCAATGCTCCATGCCCCTGTAATCACAATGCTCCATGCCCTTGTCATCACAATGCTGCATGACCCTTGTCATTACAATGCTCCGTGACTCCATTCATCACTATGCTTTATAACGTTTGTCATCACAATGGTCCATGCCCGCGTCATCACAAGGCTCTGTGACATTTGTAACCACAATGCTCCATGAACATTTTATCACCATTCACTGTGACCATTGTCATCACAATGCTCCATTTCTTTGTGAGAACAATGCTCCATGACCATTGTCATCACAATGTGCCACGCACATTTCATCACAACGGTCCACAACCTTATCATTGCAATGCTCCATAAACATTGTAATCACAATGGTCCATGCACATCTCATCAAAATGCTCTCTCACCAGAGATATCACAATGTTCCATCACTAGTCATCACAATATTCCCTCACCCCTGTAATCACAATGTTCCATGACCCTGTCATCACAATGCTACATCCCCTTATCATCACAATGTTCCATGACCCCTGACATAACAATGTTCCATAACTCCTGTCATCAAAATGCTCCATGACCCGTTTCATCCCAAAGTTCCAAGAACCCTGACATAACAATGTTCTATAACCCCTGCCATTAAAATGTTCCATTTTAACTTTTCATCAAATTGCTCCATGATCCGGTCATCAAAATGCTCCCTGCACTTCTCATCACAATGCACCATTCCCTTGTCATCAAAATGCTCCTTGACTTGTCATCACAAAGCTCCATGACCCTTGGCATCACAATGCTCCATGTCATTGTCATCACAATGCTCCATGAACCCTCTCATCACATTGCTCCATACCCTTGTCATCACAAAGCTCCATGACACTTGTGATCACAATGCTCGATGCCTTTCTCATCACAATGCTCCATGCCCTAGTCATTAAAATCCTGCATGACCCATGTATCACAGTGTTCCGTGCCCTTGTCATCACAATGCTCCAAGCCCAGGCTCATCACAATAATCCATAAAATATTTCAGACCAATATTCCATGCCCTTCTCATCACAATGCTCCATTACCAGTGTCATAACAATGCTCCATGACCCCTGTCATCACAGTGTTCCACGGCCTAGTCATCACAAGGCTCCGTGACACTTGCCATCACAGTGCTCCAAGACCCCTGTAATCACAATGCTCCATGCTCTTGTCATCACAAAGCTCCATGACACATGTCATCAGAATGTTCCATGGTCTTCTCATCAAAATACTCCATGCACTTTTCATTACTGTGCTCCAAGACCCCTGTAATCACAATGCTCCATGCCCCTTTTCATCAGTATGCTCCATGAGACTTGTCATCACAAAGCTCTTTGATCCTTGTCATCACAATGCTCTATGCCTTTCTCAGCACAATGCTCCATGACCCTTGTCATCACAATGCTCCATGCGCTTCTCAGCATGATGCTCCATGACACGTCATCACAGTGCACCATGCGCTTGTCATCACAGTGCTCCACACTCTTGTCATCACAATGCTCCATAAACCTTGTCATCACAATGCTCCATGCACTTCTCATCAAAATGCTCTCTCACCACAGATATCCCTGTGTTACATCACTATTCGTCACAATACACCCTTACCCTTGTTATCACAATGTTCCATGACTCCTGTCATCACAATGCTACATGCACTTATCATCAAAATGTTCGATGACCTCTGACATCACAATGCTCCATAACCCCTTTCATCAAAATGCTCCATGACCCTTTTCATCATAATGCTCCATGACCCCTGTCATCACAATGTTCCATAACCCCTGTCAACATAATTTTCCATGAAACTTTTCATCAATTTGCTCCATGACCCTGTCATCACAATGCTCCCTGCCCTTCTCATCACAATGCACAACGCACTTGTCATCAAAATGGTCCATGACCTTTGTCATCACAAAGATCCATTACCCTTGGCATCACAATGCTCCATGTCATTGTCTTCACAATGCTCCATGAACACTCTCATCACATTGCTCCATGCCATTGTCATCACAAAGCTCCATGACACATGTCATCAGAATCCTCCATGGCCTTCTCATCACAATGCTCCATGCCCTTGCCGTCACAGTGCTCCATTCCCCCTGTGATAACAATGCTCCATGACCCCTGCCATCACGATGTTCCGTGGACTTTTCATCACAAGGCTCCATGAACCTTCTCAACACAATGCTCCAAGACCCCTGTCATCACAATGCACCATGCCCATCATCATAATGCTTCATGCTACTGTCATCACAATGAAATCAAAATGCTCCAAGACATCAGTCATAACAATGCTCCAAACCCTTGTGATCACAATGTTCCATAACACTTGTCCTCACAGTGCCCCATGACGCTCGTCATCACAATTATCCATGGTCTTCTCATGACAATGCTCAATACACTTGTCATCAAAATGTTCCTTGACACTTGTTGTCTGTATGCTCATTGAACCCTGTCATGACAGGGCTCCATGGCTTTTTCATCAAAATGATCCATCCCCTTTTCATCACAATGCACCAAGACCCCTTTAAACACAATGCTCCATGCCCTTGTCATCACAAAGCTCAATGAATCATGTCTTCAGAATGCTCCTTGGCCTTCTCCTCACAATGCTCCATGCCCATGTCATCACAATGTTCCAAGACCCCTGTAATCACAATGCTCCATGCCCCTTTTCATCACTATGCTCCATGAGATTTGTCATAACAACTCTCTATGTATTTCTCATCACAGTGCTTTAGGACATTGTCATAACAATGCTTCACGACCTTGTTTTGAAAATTCTCAATGGCCCTTGTCATCATAATGCTCCAAGCCCTAGTCATCACAATGCTCCATTATATTTGTCATCAAAATCCTCCATTACATTTGGCATCACAATGCTCCCTGCCATTGTCATTGAAATGGACCATGACATATGTCATCACAATGCTCCCTGACACCTGTCTTCACAATACTCAATGAACTTCTCATTACAATAATCCATGCCCATGTCATCACAATGCACCATGTCCACTGTCATCATAATAATCTATGAAAATTGTCAGAACAATGCTCCATGCCCCTGTCACCACAATGCTCCATGCCCTTGTCATCACAATGCTCCATGACCCCTGTCATCACAATGCTCCATGCCTTTGTCAGAACAATGTTCCATGACCCTTGTCATCACAATTTGTCACGCGCTTTTCATCACAATGATCCACAACCTTGTCATCGCTGTGCACCATAAACCTTGTATTCACAGTGCTCCATGCACTTCTCATCCAAATGCTCTCTCACCTGAGATATCACAATGTTCCATCACTAGTCATCACAATCCTCCCTCAACCTTGTAATCAAAATGTTCCATGACCCCTGACATAACAATATTCCATAACCACTGTCATCAAAATGCTCCATGACACTTTTCAGCCCAAAGCTCCATGACCCTTGGCATCACAATGTTCTGTAACGCCTGTCATTAAAATGTTACATTACACTTTTCATCAAATTGCTGCATGACCCTGTCATCAAATGCTCCCTCTCCTTCTCATGACAATGCACCACACGCTTGTCATCAAAATGCTCCATGACCGTTGTCATCACAAAGCTCCACGACCCTTGGCATCACAATGCTCCATGTCATTGTCATCACAATGCTCCATGAACCCTCTCATCCCATTGCTCCATGCCCTTTTCATCACAAAGCTCCATGACACTTGTCATCACAATGCTCGATGCCTTTCTCATCAAAATGCTCCATGCCCTTTTCATCACAATCCTCCATGACCCATGTATCAAAGTGTTCCATGCCCTTGTCATCACAGTGCTCCATGCCCACTCTCATCACAATAATCCATGAAGACTTTCAGGCAAATGCTCAATGCCCTTCTCATCACAATGCTCCATTACCACTGTCATAACAATGCTCCATGACACCTGTCATCACAATGTTCCACGGCCTTGTCATCACAAGGCTCCATGACCCTTGTCATCACAACGCTCCAAGACCCATGTAATCACAATGCTCCATGCCCTTTTCATCACAAAGCTCCATGACACATGTCATCAGAATGTTCCATGCCCTTGTCATCACAATGCTCCATGCCCTTGTCATCACAATGCTCCATGAACCCTGTCATCACAATGCACCATGCCCATCATCATAATGCTTCAGGCTATTGTCATCACAATGAAATCAAAATTATCCATGACCTCAGTCATCATAATGCTCCAAACCCTTGTGATCACAATGCTCCATAACACTTATCATCACAAATCCCCATGACGCTCATCATCACAATTATCCATGGTATTCTCATCACAATGCTCCATGACCTTTGTCATCACAAGGCTTAATACACTTGTCATCACAATGCTCCCTCACACTTGTTGTCAGTATGCTCCTTGAACCCTGCCATGAAAAGGCTCCATGCCTTTTTCATCACAATGATCCGTGCCCTTTTCATCACAATGCTCCAAGATCACTGTAATAACAATTCTCCATGTCCTTGTCATCACAAAACTCCATGAAGCATATCATCAGAATGCTCCATGGCCTTCTCATCCCAATGCTCCATGCCCTAGTCTTCACAATGCTTCAAGACCCCTGTAATCACAATGCTCCATGCCCCATTTCATGAGAATGCTCCGTGAGATTTGTCATCACAGGTCTCCATGGTCATCTCATCACAATGCTCCAGGACCTTGTCATCACCATTCTGCATTCCCTTGTCATCAGAATGCTCCATGACCCCTGTCATCACAATAATCCATTAACATATTCAGCACAATGCTCCACGACCTACACATCACAATGCTCCATGGCCAATATCATCACAATGCTCCATGACCACTGTCATCACAACACTCCATGACTCCTGACAACACAATGATCCGGGACTCTTGTCATCACAATGCTCCATTCCCTACACATCACTATGCTCCATGACCCCTGTCATCCCAACACTCCATGAACATTTTCAGCCCATTGCTCCATGACCCTTGTGATCACAATGATCCATGTCCTTGTCATCCCAATGCTCCATGACCCCTGTATTCACAATGCTCCATGTCGCTAGTCATCACAGAGCTCCATGACACATGTCATCACAATGCTCCATGCCTTTGTCAGCAAAATGCTACATGACCTTGTCATTACAATGCTCTATGCGCTTGTCATCACAATACTCCATTTCCATTGTCATCACAATCCTCCATTAACCTTGGGATCACATTGCTTCATGCCCTTGTCATCACAATGCTCCATGCTCCTTGAAATCAAAATGATCCATGACCTCTGTCATCACAATGCTCCAAACCCTTGTGATCACAATGTTCCATAATACTTGTCATCACAATGCTCCATGATGCCTGTAATCACAATACTCCATGCCCTTTTCATCACAATGCTCCATGACCTTTGTCATCACAATTCTCAATACAATTGTCATCACAATGCTTCCTGACACTTGTCATCAGAATGCTCCTTGAACCCTGTCACAAATACGCTCCATGACTTTTTCATCACAAAGCCCCATGCCATTTTCATCACAATGCTCCATGCCAATGTCATCAAAATACTCCACAAGCTTATCATCAGAATGCTCCATGACCCTTGTCATCACAGTTCTCCATGCACTTGTCAGCACAATGCTCCCTGACCCTTGTCATCACAATGCTCCAAGCCATTGTCATCACAAGGCTCCATTACCTTTGTCATCAGAATCCTCCATGACACTTGTCATCACAATGCTCCATGCCATTGTCATCACAATGGGCCATTCCATATGTCATCACAATGCTTCCTGACACCTCTCTTCACAATACTGCATGACCTGGTCATCACAATGCTCCAAGACCCATGTAATCACAATGCACCATTCCAACTGTCATCACAATAATCCATGAAACTTTTTAGACCAATGTTCCATGCCCTTGTCATCACAATGCTCGATGCCCTTGTTATCACAATGTTCCAAGAACCCTGTAATCAGAATTCTCCTTGCCCCTTTCATCAGTATGCTCCATGAGACTTGTCATCACAAGGCTCCATGGTTTTCTCATCACAATGCTCCAGGACCTTGTCATGACAATGCTTCACTACCTTGTCATGAAAATTCTCAATGGCCCTTGTCTTCATAATGCTCCAAGTCCTAGTCATCACAATGCTCCATTATATTTGTCATCACAATCCTCCATTACATTTGGCATCACAATGCTCCCTGCCATTTTCTTCGCAATGGACCATGACATATGTCATCACAATGCTCTCTGACAACTCTCTTCAAAATACTCCATAACCTTCTCATCACAATGCTCCATGCCCTGGTCATCACAATGCACCATGTCCACTGTCATCACAATAATCTCTGAAAAGTGTAACCACAACGCTCCATGTCCCTGTCATCACAATGCTCCATGACCCCTGTCATCTCAATGCTCCGTGACTCCAGTCATCACAATGCTTCATAACGTTTGTCATCACAACGGTCCATGCCCGCATCATCACAAGGCTCTGTGACCTTTGTAACCACAATGCTCCATGAAATTTTCATCACAATGCTCCGTGACACTTGTCATCACAATGCTCCATGCCTTTGTCAGAACAATGTTCCTTGACCCTTGTCATCACAATGTGCCACGGGTTTTTCATCACAATGATCCACAACCTTGTCATCGCTATGCTCCATAAATCTTCTGTTCGCAATGCTCCATGCAATTCTCATCCAAATGCTCTCTCACCTGAGATATCACAATGTTCCATCACTAGTCATCACAATCCTCCCTCTATCCTGAAATCAAAATGTTCCATGACCCCTGACATCACAATATTCCATTACCACTGTCATCAAAATGATCCATGACACTTTTCAGCCCAAAGCTCCTTGACCCATGGCATCACAGTGTTCTGTAACCCCTGTCATCAAAATGTTACATTACACATTTCATCAAATTGCTGCATGACCCTGTCATCAAAATGCTCCCTCTCCTTCTCATCACAATGCACCACACGCTTGTCATCAAAATGCTCCCTCTCCTTCTCATCACAATGCACCACACGCTTGTCATCAAAATGCTCCATGACCGTTGTCATCACAAATCTCCATGACCCTTGGCATCACAATGCTCCATATCATTGTCATCAAAATGCTCCATGAAACCTCTCATCCCATTGCTCCATGCCCTTGTCATCACAAAGCTCCATGACCCTTGTCATCACAATGCTCCAAGACCCCTGTAATCACAATGCTCCATGCCCTTTTCGTCACAAAGCTCCATGACACATGTCATCAGAATGTTCTATGGCCTTCTCATCACAATGCTCCATGCCCTTGTCATCACAATGCTCCAAGAACCCTGTAATCAAAATGCTCCATGCCCCTTTGCATCTCAATGCTCCATAAACCCTGTCATCACAATGCTCCATGCGCTTGTCAGCACAATGCTCCATGACACAGGTCATCACAATGCACCATGCGCTTGTCACCAGAGTGCTCTACAATTTTGTCATCACAATGTTCCATAAACATTGACATCACAAAGATCCATGACCCTTGGCATCACAGTGCTCCATGTCATTGTCATCACAGTGCTCCATGAACGCTCTCATCATATTGCTCCATGCCCTTGTCTTCACAAAGCTCCATGTCACATGTCATCAGAATGCTCCATGGCCTTCTCATCACAAAGCTCTATGTGCTTGCCATCACAATGCTCCATGACCCCGTCATAAAAATGCTCCATGACACCTGCCAACACGATGTTCCGTGGCCTTCTCATCACAAGGCTCCATGACCCTTCTCATCACAACACTCCAAGAACCCTGTAATCACATTGCTCCATGCCCCTTTTCATCTCAATCTTCCATGAAACCGGTCATCACAATTCACCATGCCCATCATCATAATGCTTCATGCTATTGTCATCACAATGAAATCAAAATGCTCCATGATCTCTGTCATAACAATGCTCCAAACCCTTGTGATCACAATATTCCATATCACTTGTCATCACAATGACCCATGACGCTCGTCATCACTATTATCCATGGTCTTCTTATCACAATGCTCCATGACCTTTGTCATCACAATGCTCAATAAACTTGTCATCAAAATGCTCCCTGACACTTGTTGTCTGTATGCTCCTTGAACCCTGTCATGACAAGGCTCCATGCCTTTTTCATCACAATGATCCATGCCCTTTTCATCACAATGCTCCAAGACCCATGTAATCACAATGCTCCATGCTCTTGTCATCACAAAGCTCAATGACGCATGCCATCAGAATGCTCCTTGGTCTTCTCCTCACAATGTTCCATGCCCTTGTCATCACAAAGTTCCATGACCCCTGTAACCACAATGCTCCATGCCCCTTTTCATCAGTATGCTCATGAAACTTGTCATCACAAGGCTCCATAGTTTTGTCATCACAATGCTCCAGGACCTTGTCAGCACAATGCTTCACGAGTTTTTCATGAAAATTCTCAATGGCCCTTGTCATCATAATGCTCCAAGCCCTAATAATCACAATGCTCCATTATATTTGTCATCACAATCCTCCATTACATATGGCATCACAATGCTCCATGCCATTGTCATTGCAATGGACCATGACATATGTCATCACAATGCTCCCTGACATCTGTCTTCACAATACTCCATGACCTTCTCATCACAATGCTCCATGCCCTTGTCATCACAATGCACCATGCCCACTGTCATCACTATGATCTATGAAACTTGTCAGACCAATGCTCCATGCCCCTGTAATCACAATGCTCCATGCCCTTGTCATCACAATGCTGCATGACCCTTGTCATTACAATGCTCCGTGACTCCATTCATCACTATGCTTTATAACGTTTGTCATCACAATGGTCCATGCCCGCGTCATCACAAGGCTCTGTGACATTTGTAACCACAATGCTCCATGAACATTTTATCACCATTCACTGTGACCATTGTCATCACAATGCTCCATTTCTTTGTGAGAACAATGCTCCATGACCATTGTCATCACAATGTGCCACGCACATTTCATCACAACGGTCCACAACCTTATCATTGCAATGCTCCATAAACACTGTAATCACAATGGTCCATGCACATCTCATCAAAATGCTCTCTCACCAGAGATATCACAATGTTCCATCACTAGTCATCACAATATTCCCTCACCCCTGTAATCACAATGTTCCATGACCCTGTCATCACAATGCTACATCCCCTTATCATCACAATGTTCCATGACCCCTGACATAACAATGTTCCATAACTCCTGTCATCAAAATGCTCCATGACCCGTTTCATCCCAAAGTTCCAAGAACCCTGACATAACAATGTTCTATAACCCCTGCCATTAAAATGTTCCATTTTAACTTTTCATCAAATTGCTCCATGATCCGGTCATCAAAATGCTCCCTGCACTTCTCATCACAATGCACCATTCCCTTGTCATCAAAATGCTCCTTGACTTGTCATCACAAAGCTCCATGACCCTTGGCATCACAATGCTCCATGTCATTGTCATCACAATGCTCCATGAACCCTCTCATCACATTGCTCCATACCCTTGTCATCACAAAGCTCCATGACACTTGTGATCACAATGCTCGATGCCTTTCTCATCACAATGCTCCATGCCCTAGTCATTAAAATCCTGCATGACCCATGTATCACAGTGTTCCGTGCCCTTGTCATCACAATGCTCCAAGCCCAGGCTCATCACAATAATCCATAAAATATTTCAGACCAATATTCCATGCCCTTCTCATCACAATGCTCCATTACCAGTGTCATAACAATGCTCCATGACCCCTGTCATCACAGTGTTCCACGGCCTAGTCATCACAAGGCTCCGTGACACTTGCCATCACAGTGCTCCAAGACCCCTGTAATCACAATGCTCCATGCTCTTGTCATCACAAAGCTCCATGACACATGTCATCAGAATGTTCCATGGTCTTCTCATCAAAATACTCCATGCACTTTTCATTACTGTGCTCCAAGACCCCTGTAATCACAATGCTCCATGCCCCTTTTCATCAGTATGCTCCATGAGACTTGTCATCACAAAGCTCTTTGATCCTTGTCATCACAATGCTCTATGCCTTTCTCAGCACAATGCTCCATGACCCTTGTCATCACAATGCTCCATGCGCTTCTCAGCATGATGCCCCATGACACGTCATCACAGTGCACCATGCGCTTGTCATCACAGTGCTCCACACTCTTGTCATCACAATGCTCCATAAACCTTGTCATCACAATGCTCCATGCACTTCTCATCAAAATGCTCTCTCACCACAGATATCCCTGTGTTACATCACTATTCGTCACAATACACCCTTACCCTTGTTATCACAATGTTCCATGACTCCTGTCATCACAATGCTACATGCACTTATCATCAAAATGTTCGATGACCTCTGACATCACAATGCTCCATAACCCCTTTCATCAAAATGCTCCATGACCCTTTTCATCATAATGCTCCATGACCCCTGTCATCACAATGTTCCATAACCCCTGTCAACATAATTTTCCATGAAACTTTTCATCAATTTGCTCCATGACCCTGTCATCACAATGCTCCCTGCCCTTCTCATCACAATGCACAACGCACTTGTCATCAAAATGGTCCATGACCTTTGTCATCACAAAGATCCATTACCCTTGGCATCACAATGCTCCATGTCATTGTCATCACAATGCTCCATGAACACTCTCATCACATTGCTCCATGCCATTGTCATCACAAAGCTCCATGACACATGTCATCAGAATCCTCCATGGCCTTCTCATCACAATGCTCCATGCCCTTGCCGTCACAGTGCTCCATTCCCCCTGTGATAACAATGCTCCATGACCCCTGCCATCACGATGTTCCGTGGACTTTTCATCACAAGGCTCCATGAACCTTCTCAACACAATGCTCCAAGACCCCTGTCATCACAATGCACCATGCCCATCATCATAATGCTTCATGCTACTGTCATCACAATGAAATCAAAATGCTCCAAGACATCAGTCATAACAATGCTCCAAACCCTTGTGATCACAATGTTCCATAACACTTGTCCTCACAGTGCCCCATGACGCTCGTCATCACAATTATCCATGGTCTTCTCATGACAATGCTCAATACACTTGTCATCAAAATGTTCCTTGACACTTGTTGTCTGTATGCTCATTGAACCCTGTCATGACAGGGCTCCATGGCTTTTTCATCAAAATGATCCATCCCCTTTTCATCACAATGCACCAAGACCCCTTTAAACACAATGCTCCATGCCCTTGTCATCACAAAGCTCAATGAATCATGTCTTCAGAATGCTCCTTGGCCTTCTCCTCACAATGCTCCATGCCCATGTCATCACAATGTTCCAAGACCCCTGTAATCACAATGCTCCATGCCCCTTTTCATCACTATGCTCCATGAGATTTGTCATAACAACTCTCTATGTATTTCTCATCACAGTGCTTTAGGACATTGTCATAACAATGCTTCACGACCTTGTTTTGAAAATTCTCAATGGCCCTTGTCATCATAATGCTCCAAGCCCTAGTCATCACAATGCTCCATTATATTTGTCATCAAAATCCTCCATTACATTTGGCATCACAATGCTCCCTGCCATTGTCATTGAAATGGACCATGACATATGTCATCACAATGCTCCCTGACACCTGTCTTCACAATACTCAATGAACTTCTCATTACAATAATCCATGCCCATGTCATCACAATGCACCATGTCCACTGTCATCATAATAATCTATGAAAATTGTCAGAACAATGCTCCATGCCCCTGTCACCACAATGCTCCATGCCCTTGTCATCACAATGCTCCATGACCCCTGTCATCACAATGCTCCATGCCTTTGTCAGAACAATGTTCCATGACCCTTGTCATCACAATTTGTCACGCGCTTTTCATCACAATGATCCACAACCTTGTCATCGCTGTGCACCATAAACCTTGTATTCACAGTGCTCCATGCACTTCTCATCCAAATGCTCTCTCACCTGAGATATCACAATGTTCCATCACTAGTCATCACAATCCTCCCTCAACCTTGTAATCAAAATGTTCCATGACCCCTGACATAACAATATTCCATAACCACTGTCATCAAAATGCTCCATGACACTTTTCAGCCCAAAGCTCCATGACCCTTGGCATCACAATGTTCTGTAACGCCTGTCATTAAAATGTTACATTACACTTTTCATCAAATTGCTGCATGACCCTGTCATCAAATGCTCCCTCTCCTTCTCATGACAATGCACCACACGCTTGTCATCAAAATGCTCCATGACCGTTGTCATCACAAAGCTCCACGACCCTTGGCATCACAATGCTCCATGTCATTGTCATCACAATGCTCCATGAACCCTCTCATCCCATTGCTCCATGCCCTTTTCATCACAAAGCTCCATGACACTTGTCATCACAATGCTCGATGCCTTTCTCATCAAAATGCTCCATGCCCTTTTCATCACAATCCTCCATGACCCATGTATCAAAGTGTTCCATGCCCTTGTCATCACAGTGCTCCATGCCCACTCTCATCACAATAATCCATGAAGACTTTCAGGCAAATGCTCAATGCCCTTCTCATCACAATGCTCCATTACCACTGTCATAACAATGCTCCATGACACCTGTCATCACAATGTTCCACGGCCTTGTCATCACAAGGCTCCATGACCCTTGTCATCACAACGCTCCAAGACCCATGTAATCACAATGCTCCATGCCCTTTTCATCACAAAGCTCCATGACACATGTCATCAGAATGTTCCATGCCCTTGTCATCACAATGCTCCATGCCCTTGTCATCACAATGCTCCATGAACCCTGTCATCACAATGCACCATGCCCATCATCATAATGCTTCAGGCTATTGTCATCACAATGAAATCAAAATTATCCATGACCTCAGTCATCATAATGCTCCAAACCCTTGTGATCACAATGCTCCATAACACTTATCATCACAAATCCCCATGACGCTCATCATCACAATTATCCATGGTATTCTCATCACAATGCTCCATGACCTTTGTCATCACAAGGCTTAATACACTTGTCATCACAATGCTCCCTCACACTTGTTGTCAGTATGCTCCTTGAACCCTGCCATGAAAAGGCTCCATGCCTTTTTCATCACAATGATCCGTGCCCTTTTCATCACAATGCTCCAAGATCACTGTAATAACAATTCTCCATGTCCTTGTCATCACAAAACTCCATGAAGCATATCATCAGAATGCTCCATGGCCTTCTCATCCCAATGCTCCATGCCCTAGTCTTCACAATGCTTCAAGACCCCTGTAATCACAATGCTCCATGCCCCATTTCATGAGAATGCTCCGTGAGATTTGTCATCACAGGTCTCCATGGTCATCTCATCACAATGCTCCAGGACCTTGTCATCACCATTCTGCATTCCCTTGTCATCAGAATGCTCCATGACCCCTGTCATCACAATAATCCATTAACATATTCAGCACAATGCTCCACGACCTACACATCACAATGCTCCATGGCCAATATCATCACAATGCTCCATGACCACTGTCATCACAACACTCCATGACTCCTGACAACACAATGATCCGGGACTCTTGTCATCACAATGCTCCATTCCCTACACATCACTATGCTCCATGACCCCTGTCATCCCAACACTCCATGAACATTTTCAGCCCATTGCTCCATGACCCTTGTGATCACAATGATCCATGTCCTTGTCATCCCAATGCTCCATGACCCCTGTATTCACAATGCTCCATGTCGCTAGTCATCACAGAGCTCCATGACACATGTCATCACAATGCTCCATGCCTTTGTCAGCAAAATGCTACATGACCTTGTCATTACAATGCTCTATGCGCTTGTCATCACAATACTCCATTTCCATTGTCATCACAATCCTCCATTAACCTTGGGATCACATTGCTTCATGCCCTTGTCATCACAATGCTCCATGCTCCTTGAAATCAAAATGATCCATGACCTCTGTCATCACAATGCTCCAAACCCTTGTGATCACAATGTTCCATAATACTTGTCATCACAATGCTCCATGATGCCTGTAATCACAATACTCCATGCCCTTTTCATCACAATGCTCCATGACCTTTGTCATCACAATTCTCAATACAATTGTCATCACAATGCTTCCTGACACTTGTCATCAGAATGCTCCTTGAACCCTGTCACAAATACGCTCCATGACTTTTTCATCACAAAGCCCCATGCCATTTTCATCACAATGCTCCATGCCAATGTCATCAAAATACTCCACAAGCTTATCATCAGAATGCTCCATGACCCTTGTCATCACAGTTCTCCATGCACTTGTCAGCACAATGCTCCCTGACCCTTGTCATCACAATGCTCCAAGCCATTGTCATCACAAGGCTCCATTACCTTTGTCATCAGAATCCTCCATGACACTTGTCATCACAATGCTCCATGCCATTGTCATCACAATGGGCCATTCCATATGTCATCACAATGCTTCCTGACACCTCTCTTCACAATACTGCATGACCTGGTCATCACAATGCTCCAAGACCCATGTAATCACAATGCACCATTCCAACTGTCATCACAATAATCCATGAAACTTTTTAGACCAATGTTCCATGCCCTTGTCATCACAATGCTCGATGCCCTTGTTATCACAATGTTCCAAGAACCCTGTAATCAGAATTCTCCTTGCCCCTTTCATCAGTATGCTCCATGAGACTTGTCATCACAAGGCTCCATGGTTTTCTCATCACAATGCTCCAGGACCTTGTCATGACAATGCTTCACTACCTTGTCATGAAAATTCTCAATGGCCCTTGTCTTCATAATGCTCCAAGTCCTAGTCATCACAATGCTCCATTATATTTGTCATCACAATCCTCCATTACATTTGGCATCACAATGCTCCCTGCCATTTTCTTCGCAATGGACCATGACATATGTCATCACAATGCTCTCTGACAACTCTCTTCAAAATACTCCATAACCTTCTCATCACAATGCTCCATGCCCTGGTCATCACAATGCACCATGTCCACTGTCATCACAATAATCTCTGAAAAGTGTAACCACAACGCTCCATGTCCCTGTCATCACAATGCTCCATGACCCCTGTCATCTCAATGCTCCGTGACTCCAGTCATCACAATGCTTCATAATGTTTGTCATCACAACGGTCCATGCCCGCATCATCACAAGGCTCTGTGACCTTTGTAACCACAATGCTCCATGAAATTTTCATCACAATGCTCCGTGACACTTGTCATCACAATGCTCCATGCCTTTGTCAGAACAATGTTCCTTGACCCTTGTCATCACAATGTGCCACGGGTTTTTCATCACAATGATCCACAACCTTGTCATCGCTATGCTCCATAAATCTTCTGTTCGCAATGCTCCATGCAATTCTCATCCAAATGCTCTCTCACCTGAGATATCACAATGTTCCATCACTAGTCATCACAATCCTCCCTCTATCCTGAAATCAAAATGTTCCATGACCCCTGACATCACAATATTCCATTACCACTGCCATCAAAATGATCCATGACACTTTTCAGCCCAAAGCTCCTTGACCCATGGCATCACAGTGTTCTGTAACCCCTGTCATCAAAATGTTACATTACACATTTCATCAAATTGCTGCATGACCCTGTCATCAAAATGCTCCCTCTCCTTCTCATCACAATGCACCACACGCTTGTCATCAAAATGCTCCCTCTCCTTCTCATCACAATGCACCACACGCTTGTCATCAAAATGCTCCATGACCGTTGTCATCACAAATCTCCATGACCCTTGGCATCACAATGCTCCATATCATTGTCATCAAAATGCTCCATGGGTACTTTGTGACCGCCTGGAGGGGTGGGATAGGGAGGGTGGGAGGGAGACGCAAAAGGGAGGGGTTATGGAAACATATGTATATGTATAACTGATTAAATTTGTTATAAAAAAATGGGAGAAAATAAAAAATATATGCATTAAAAAAAAAAAAAAAAAATGCTCCATGAAACCTCTCATCCCATTGCTCCATGCCCTTGTCATCACAAAGCTCCATGACCCTTGTCATCACAATGCTCCAAGACCCCTGTAATCACAATGCTCCATGCCCTTTTCGTCACAAAGCTCCATGACACATGTCATCAGAATGTTCCATGGCCTTCTCATCACAATGCTCCATGCCCTTGTCATCACAATGCTCCAAGAACCCTGTAATCAAAATGCTCCATGCCCCTTTGCATCTCAATGCTCCATAAACCCTGTCATCACAATGCTCCATGCGCTTGTCAGCACAATGCTCCATGACACAGGTCATCACAATGCACCATGCGCTTGTCACCAGAGTGCTCTACAATTTTGTCATCACAATGTTCCATAAACATTGACATCACAAAGATCCATGACCCTTGGCATCACAGTGCTCCATGTCATTGTCATCACAGTGCTCCATGAACGCTCTCATCATATTGCTCCATGCCCTTGTCTTCACAAAGCTCCATGTCACATGTCATCAGAATGCTCCATGGCCTTCTCATCACAAAGCTCTATGTGCTTGCCATCACAATGCTCCATGACCCCTGTCATAAAAATGCTCCATGACACCTGCCAACACGATGTTCCGTGGCCTTCTCATCACAAGGCTCCATGACCCTTCTCATCACAACACTCCAAGAACCCTGTAATCACATTGCTCCATGCCCCTTTTCATCTCAATCTTCCATGAAACCGGTCATCACAATTCACCATGCCCATCATCATAATGCTTCATGCTATTGTCATCACAATGAAATCAAAATGCTCCATGATCTCTGTCATAACAATGCTCCAAACCCTTGTGATCACAATATTCCATATCACTTGTCATCACAATGACCCATGACGCTCGTCATCACTATTATCCATGGTCTTCTTATCACAATGCTCCATGACCTTTGTCATCACAATGCTCAATAAACTTGTCATCAAAATGCTCCCTGACACTTGTTGTCTGTATGCTCCTTGAACCCTGTCATGACAAGGCTCCATGCCTTTTTCATCACAATGATCCATGCCCTTTTCATCACAATGCTCCAAGACCCATGTAATCACAATGCTCCATGCTCTTGTCATCACAAAGCTCAATGACGCATGCCATCAGAATGCTCCTTGGTCTTCTCCTCACAATGTTCCATGCCCTTGTCATCACAAAGTTCCATGACCCCTGTAACCACAATGCTCCATGCCCCTTTTCATCAGTATGCTCATGAAACTTGTCATCACAAGGCTCCATAGTTTTGTCATCACAATGCTCCAGGACCTTGTCAGCACAATGCTTCACGAGTTTTTCATGAAAATTCTCAATGGCCCTTGTCATCATAATGCTCCAAGCCCTAATAATCACAATGCTCCATTATATTTGTCATCACAATCCTCCATTACATATGGCATCACAATGCTCCATGCCATTGTCATTGCAATGGACCATGACATATGTCATCACAATGCTCCCTGACATCTGTCTTCACAATACTCCATGACCTTCTCATCACAATGCTCCATGCCCTTGTCATCACAATGCACCATGCCCACTGTCATCACTATGATCTATGAAACTTGTCAGACCAATGCTCCATGCCCCTGTAATCACAATGCTCCATGCCCTTGTCATCACAATGCTGCATGACCCTTGTCATTACAATGCTCCGTGACTCCATTCATCACTATGCTTTATAACGTTTGTCATCACAATGGTCCATGCCCGCGTCATCACAAGGCTCTGTGACATTTGTAACCACAATGCTCCATGAACATTTTATCACCATTCACTGTGACCATTGTCATCACAATGCTCCATTTCTTTGTGAGAACAATGCTCCATGACCATTGTCATCACAATGTGCCACGCACATTTCATCACAACGGTCCACAACCTTATCATTGCAATGCTCCATAAACATTGTAATCACAATGGTCCATGCACATCTCATCAAAATGCTCTCTCACCAGAGATATCACAATGTTCCATCACTAGTCATCACAATATTCCCTCACCCCTGTAATCACAATGTTCCATGACCCTGTCATCACAATGCTACATCCCCTTATCATCACAATGTTCCATGACCCCTGACATAACAATGTTCCATAACTCCTGTCATCAAAATGCTCCATGACCCGTTTCATCCCAAAGTTCCAAGAACCCTGACATAACAATGTTCTATAACCCCTGCCATTAAAATGTTCCATTTTAACTTTTCATCAAATTGCTCCATGATCCGGTCATCAAAATGCTCCCTGCACTTCTCATCACAATGCACCATTCCCTTGTCATCAAAATGCTCCTTGACTTGTCATCACAAAGCTCCATGACCCTTGGCATCACAATGCTCCATGTCATTGTCATCACAATGCTCCATGAACCCTCTCATCACATTGCTCCATACCCTTGTCATCACAAAGCTCCATGACACTTGTGATCACAATGCTCGATGCCTTTCTCATCACAATGCTCCATGCCTTAGTCATTAAAATCCTGCATGACCCATGTATCACAGTGTTCCGTGCCCTTGTCATCACAATGCTCCAAGCCCAGGCTCATCACAATAATCCATAAAATATTTCAGACCAATATTCCATGCCCTTCTCATCACAATGCTCCATTACCAGTGTCATAACAATGCTCCATGACCCCTGTCATCACAGTGTTCCACGGCCTAGTCATCACAAGGCTCCGTGACACTTGCCATCACAGTGCTCCAAGACCCCTGTAATCACAATGCTCCATGCTCTTGTCATCACAAAGCTCCATGACACATGTCATCAGAATGTTCCATGGTCTTCTCATCAAAATACTCCATGCACTTTTCATTACTGTGCTCCAAGACCCCTGTAATCACAATGCTCCATGCCCCTTTTCATCAGTATGCTCCATGAGACTTGTCATCACAAAGCTCTTTGATCCTTGTCATCACAATGCTCTATGCCTTTCTCAGCACAATGCTCCATGACCCTTGTCATCACAATGCTCCATGCGCTTCTCAGCATGATGCTCCATGACACGTCATCACAGTGCACCATGCGCTTGTCATCACAGTGCTCCACACTCTTGTCATCACAATGCTCCATAAACCTTGTCATCACAATGCTCCATGCACTTCTCATCAAAATGCTCTCTCACCACAGATATCCCTGTGTTACATCACTATTCGTCACAATACACCCTTACCCTTGTTATCACAATGTTCCATGACTCCTGTCATCACAATGCTACATGCACTTATCATCAAAATGTTCGATGACCTCTGACATCACAATGCTCCATAACCCCTTTCATCAAAATGCTCCATGACCCTTTTCATCATAATGCTCCATGACCCCTGTCATCACAATGTTCCATAACCCCTGTCAACATAATTTTCCATGAAACTTTTCATCAATTTGCTCCATGACCCTGTCATCACAATGCTCCCTGCCCTTCTCATCACAATGCACAACGCACTTGTCATCAAAATGGTCCATGACCTTTGTCATCACAAAGATCCATTACCCTTGGCATCACAATGCTCCATGTCATTGTCTTCACAATGCTCCATGAACACTCTCATCACATTGCTCCATGCCATTGTCATCACAAAGCTCCATGACACATGTCATCAGAATCCTCCATGGCCTTCTCATCACAATGCTCCATGCCCTTGCCGTCACAGTGCTCCATTCCCCCTGTGATAACAATGCTCCATGACCCCTGCCATCACGATGTTCCGTGGACTTTTCATCACAAGGCTCCATGAACCTTCTCAACACAATGCTCCAAGACCCCTGTCATCACAATGCACCATGCCCATCATCATAATGCTTCATGCTACTGTCATCACAATGAAATCAAAATGCTCCAAGACATCAGTCATAACAATGCTCCAAACCCTTGTGATCACAATGTTCCATAACACTTGTCCTCACAGTGCCCCATGACGCTCGTCATCACAATTATCCATGGTCTTCTCATGACAATGCTCAATACACTTGTCATCAAAATGTTCCTTGACACTTGTTGTCTGTATGCTCATTGAACCCTGTCATGACAGGGCTCCATGGCTTTTTCATCAAAATGATCCATCCCCTTTTCATCACAATGCACCAAGACCCCTTTAAACACAATGCTCCATGCCCTTGTCATCACAAAGCTCAATGAATCATGTCTTCAGAATGCTCCTTGGCCTTCTCCTCACAATGCTCCATGCCCATGTCATCACAATGTTCCAAGACCCCTGTAATCACAATGCTCCATGCCCCTTTTCATCACTATGCTCCATGAGATTTGTCATAACAACTCTCTATGTATTTCTCATCACAGTGCTTTAGGACATTGTCATAACAATGCTTCACGACCTTGTTTTGAAAATTCTCAATGGCCCTTGTCATCATAATGCTCCAAGCCCTAGTCATCACAATGCTCCATTATATTTGTCATCAAAATCCTCCATTACATTTGGCATCACAATGCTCCCTGCCATTGTCATTGAAATGGACCATGACATATGTCATCACAATGCTCCCTGACACCTGTCTTCACAATACTCAATGAACTTCTCATTACAATAATCCATGCCCATGTCATCACAATGCACCATGTCCACTGTCATCATAATAATCTATGAAAATTGTCAGAACAATGCTCCATGCCCCTGTCACCACAATGCTCCATGCCCTTGTCATCACAATGCTCCATGACCCCTGTCATCACAATGCTCCATGCCTTTGTCAGAACAATGTTCCATGACCCTTGTCATCACAATTTGTCACGCGCTTTTCATCACAATGATCCACAACCTTGTCATCGCTGTGCACCATAAACCTTGTATTCACAGTGCTCCATGCACTTCTCATCCAAATGCTCTCTCACCTGAGATATCACAATGTTCCATCACTAGTCATCACAATCCTCCCTCAACCTTGTAATCAAAATGTTCCATGACCCCTGACATAACAATATTCCATAACCACTGTCATCAAAATGCTCCATGACACTTTTCAGCCCAAAGCTCCATGACCCTTGGCATCACAATGTTCTGTAACGCCTGTCATTAAAATGTTACATTACACTTTTCATCAAATTGCTGCATGACCCTGTCATCAAATGCTCCCTCTCCTTCTCATGACAATGCACCACACGCTTGTCATCAAAATGCTCCATGACCGTTGTCATCACAAAGCTCCACGACCCTTGGCATCACAATGCTCCATGTCATTGTCATCACAATGCTCCATGAACCCTCTCATCCCATTGCTCCATGCCCTTTTCATCACAAAGCTCCATGACACTTGTCATCACAATGCTCGATGCCTTTCTCATCAAAATGCTCCATGCCCTTTTCATCACAATCCTCCATGACCCATGTATCAAAGTGTTCCATGCCCTTGTCATCACAGTGCTCCATGCCCACTCTCATCACAATAATCCATGAAGACTTTCAGGCAAATGCTCAATGCCCTTCTCATCACAATGCTCCATTACCACTGTCATAACAATGCTCCATGACACCTGTCATCACAATGTTCCACGGCCTTGTCATCACAAGGCTCCATGACCCTTGTCATCACAACGCTCCAAGACCCATGTAATCACAATGCTCCATGCCCTTTTCATCACAAAGCTCCATGACACATGTCATCAGAATGTTCCATGCCCTTGTCATCACAATGCTCCATGCCCTTGTCATCACAATGCTCCATGAACCCTGTCATCACAATGCACCATGCCCATCATCATAATGCTTCAGGCTATTGTCATCACAATGAAATCAAAATTATCCATGACCTCAGTCATCATAATGCTCCAAACCCTTGTGATCACAATGCTCCATAACACTTATCATCACAAATCCCCATGACGCTCATCATCACAATTATCCATGGTATTCTCATCACAATGCTCCATGACCTTTGTCATCACAAGGCTTAATACACTTGTCATCACAATGCTCCCTCACACTTGTTGTCAGTATGCTCCTTGAACCCTGCCATGAAAAGGCTCCATGCCTTTTTCATCACAATGATCCGTGCCCTTTTCATCACAATGCTCCAAGATCACTGTAATAACAATTCTCCATGTCCTTGTCATCACAAAACTCCATGAAGCATATCATCAGAATGCTCCATGGCCTTCTCATCCCAATGCTCCATGCCCTAGTCTTCACAATGCTTCAAGACCCCTGTAATCACAATGCTCCATGCCCCATTTCATGAGAATGCTCCGTGAGATTTGTCATCACAGGTCTCCATGGTCATCTCATCACAATGCTCCAGGACCTTGTCATCACCATTCTGCATTCCCTTGTCATCAGAATGCTCCATGACCCCTGTCATCACAATAATCCATTAACATATTCAGCACAATGCTCCACGACCTACACATCACAATGCTCCATGGCCAATATCATCACAATGCTCCATGACCACTGTCATCACAACACTCCATGACTCCTGACAACACAATGATCCGGGACTCTTGTCATCACAATGCTCCATTCCCTACACATCACTATGCTCCATGACCCCTGTCATCCCAACACTCCATGAACATTTTCAGCCCATTGCTCCATGACCCTTGTGATCACAATGATCCATGTCCTTGTCATCCCAATGCTCCATGACCCCTGTATTCACAATGCTCCATGTCGCTAGTCATCACAGAGCTCCATGACACATGTCATCACAATGCTCCATGCCTTTGTCAGCAAAATGCTACATGACCTTGTCATTACAATGCTCTATGCGCTTGTCATCACAATACTCCATTTCCATTGTCATCACAATCCTCCATTAACCTTGGGATCACATTGCTTCATGCCCTTGTCATCACAATGCTCCATGCTCCTTGAAATCAAAATGATCCATGACCTCTGTCATCACAATGCTCCAAACCCTTGTGATCACAATGTTCCATAATACTTGTCATCACAATGCTCCATGATGCCTGTAATCACAATACTCCATGCCCTTTTCATCACAATGCTCCATGACCTTTGTCATCACAATTCTCAATACAATTGTCATCACAATGCTTCCTGACACTTGTCATCAGAATGCTCCTTGAACCCTGTCACAAATACGCTCCATGACTTTTTCATCACAAAGCCCCATGCCATTTTCATCACAATGCTCCATGCCAATGTCATCAAAATACTCCACAAGCTTATCATCAGAATGCTCCATGACCCTTGTCATCACAGTTCTCCATGCACTTGTCAGCACAATGCTCCCTGACCCTTGTCATCACAATGCTCCAAGCCATTGTCATCACAAGGCTCCATTACCTTTGTCATCAGAATCCTCCATGACACTTGTCATCACAATGCTCCATGCCATTGTCATCACAATGGGCCATTCCATATGTCATCACAATGCTTCCTGACACCTCTCTTCACAATACTGCATGACCTGGTCATCACAATGCTCCAAGACCCATGTAATCACAATGCACCATTCCAACTGTCATCACAATAATCCATGAAACTTTTTAGACCAATGTTCCATGCCCTTGTCATCACAATGCTCGATGCCCTTGTTATCACAATGTTCCAAGAACCCTGTAATCAGAATTCTCCTTGCCCCTTTCATCAGTATGCTCCATGAGACTTGTCATCACAAGGCTCCATGGTTTTCTCATCACAATGCTCCAGGACCTTGTCATGACAATGCTTCACTACCTTGTCATGAAAATTCTCAATGGCCCTTGTCTTCATAATGCTCCAAGTCCTAGTCATCACAATGCTCCATTATATTTGTCATCACAATCCTCCATTACATTTGGCATCACAATGCTCCCTGCCATTTTCTTCGCAATGGACCATGACATATGTCATCACAATGCTCTCTGACAACTCTCTTCAAAATACTCCATAACCTTCTCATCACAATGCTCCATGCCCTGGTCATCACAATGCACCATGTCCACTGTCATCACAATAATCTCTGAAAAGTGTAACCACAACGCTCCATGTCCCTGTCATCACAATGCTCCATGACCCCTGTCATCTCAATGCTCCGTGACTCCAGTCATCACAATGCTTCATAACGTTTGTCATCACAACGGTCCATGCCCGCATCATCACAAGGCTCTGTGACCTTTGTAACCACAATGCTCCATGAAATTTTCATCACAATGCTCCGTGACACTTGTCATCACAATGCTCCATGCCTTTGTCAGAACAATGTTCCTTGACCCTTGTCATCACAATGTGCCACGGGTTTTTCATCACAATGATCCACAACCTTGTCATCGCTATGCTCCATAAATCTTCTGTTCGCAATGCTCCATGCAATTCTCATCCAAATGCTCTCTCACCTGAGATATCACAATGTTCCATCACTAGTCATCACAATCCTCCCTCTATCCTGAAATCAAAATGTTCCATGACCCCTGACATCACAATATTCCATTACCACTGCCATCAAAATGATCCATGACACTTTTCAGCCCAAAGCTCCTTGACCCATGGCATCACAGTGTTCTGTAACCCCTGTCATCAAAATGTTACATTACACATTTCATCAAATTGCTGCATGACCCTGTCATCAAAATGCTCCCTCTCCTTCTCATCACAATGCACCACACGCTTGTCATCAAAATGCTCCCTCTCCTTCTCATCACAATGCACCACACGCTTGTCATCAAAATGCTCCATGACCGTTGTCATCACAAATCTCCATGACCCTTGGCATCACAATGCTCCATATCATTGTCATCAAAATGCTCCATGAAACCTCTCATCCCATTGCTCCATGCCCTTGTCATCACAAAGCTCCATGACCCTTGTCATCACAATGCTCCAAGACCCCTGTAATCACAATGCTCCATGCCCTTTTCGTCACAAAGCTCCATGACACATGTCATCAGAATGTTCCATGGCCTTCTCATCACAATGCTCCATGCCCTTGTCATCACAATGCTCCAAGAACCCTGTAATCAAAATGCTCCATGCCCCTTTGCATCTCAATGCTCCATAAACCCTGTCATCACAATGCTCCATGCGCTTGTCAGCACAATGCTCCATGACACAGGTCATCACAATGCACCATGCGCTTGTCACCAGAGTGCTCTACAATTTTGTCATCACAATGTTCCATAAACATTGACATCACAAAGATCCATGACCCTTGGCATCACAGTGCTCCATGTCATTGTCATCACAGTGCTCCATGAACGCTCTCATCATATTGCTCCATGCCCTTGTCTTCACAAAGCTCCATGTCACATGTCATCAGAATGCTCCATGGCCTTCTCATCACAAAGCTCTATGTGCTTGCCATCACAATGCTCCATGACCCCTGTCATAAAAATGCTCCATGACACCTGCCAACACGATGTTCCGTGGCCTTCTCATCACAAGGCTCCATGACCCTTCTCATCACAACACTCCAAGAACCCTGTAATCACATTGCTCCATGCCCCTTTTCATCTCAATCTTCCATGAAACCGGTCATCACAATTCACCATGCCCATCATCATAATGCTTCATGCTATTGTCATCACAATGAAATCAAAATGCTCCATGATCTCTGTCATAACAATGCTCCAAACCCTTGTGATCACAATATTCCATATCACTTGTCATCACAATGACCCATGACGCTCGTCATCACTATTATCCATGGTCTTCTTATCACAATGCTCCATGACCTTTGTCATCACAATGCTCAATAAACTTGTCATCAAAATGCTCCCTGACACTTGTTGTCTGTATGCTCCTTGAACCCTGTCATGACAAGGCTCCATGCCTTTTTCATCACAATGATCCATGCCCTTTTCATCACAATGCTCCAAGACCCATGTAATCACAATGCTCCATGCTCTTGTCATCACAAAGCTCAATGACGCATGCCATCAGAATGCTCCTTGGTCTTCTCCTCACAATGTTCCATGCCCTTGTCATCACAAAGTTCCATGACCCCTGTAACCACAATGCTCCATGCCCCTTTTCATCAGTATGCTCATGAAACTTGTCATCACAAGGCTCCATAGTTTTGTCATCACAATGCTCCAGGACCTTGTCAGCACAATGCTTCACGAGTTTTTCATGAAAATTCTCAATGGCCCTTGTCATCATAATGCTCCAAGCCCTAATAATCACAATGCTCCATTATATTTGTCATCACAATCCTCCATTACATATGGCATCACAATGCTCCATGCCATTGTCATTGCAATGGACCATGACATATGTCATCACAATGCTCCCTGACATCTGTCTTCACAATACTCCATGACCTTCTCATCACAATGCTCCATGCCCTTGTCATCACAATGCACCATGCCCACTGTCATCACTATGATCTATGAAACTTGTCAGACCAATGCTCCATGCCCCTGTAATCACAATGCTCCATGCCCTTGTCATCACAATGCTGCATGACCCTTGTCATTACAATGCTCCGTGACTCCATTCATCACTATGCTTTATAACGTTTGTCATCACAATGGTCCATGCCCGCGTCATCACAAGGCTCTGTGACATTTGTAACCACAATGCTCCATGAACATTTTATCACCATTCACTGTGACCATTGTCATCACAATGCTCCATTTCTTTGTGAGAACAATGCTCCATGACCATTGTCATCACAATGTGCCACGCACATTTCATCACAACGGTCCACAACCTTATCATTGCAATGCTCCATAAACATTGTAATCACAATGGTCCATGCACATCTCATCAAAATGCTCTCTCACCAGAGATATCACAATGTTCCATCACTAGTCATCACAATATTCCCTCACCCCTGTAATCACAATGTTCCATGACCCTGTCATCACAATGCTACATCCCCTTATCATCACAATGTTCCATGACCCCTGACATAACAATGTTCCATAACTCCTGTCATCAAAATGCTCCATGACCCGTTTCATCCCAAAGTTCCAAGAACCCTGACATAACAATGTTCTATAACCCCTGCCATTAAAATGTTCCATTTTAACTTTTCATCAAATTGCTCCATGATCCGGTCATCAAAATGCTCCCTGCACTTCTCATCACAATGCACCATTCCCTTGTCATCAAAATGCTCCTTGACTTGTCATCACAAAGCTCCATGACCCTTGGCATCACAATGCTCCATGTCATTGTCATCACAATGCTCCATGAACCCTCTCATCACATTGCTCCATACCCTTGTCATCACAAAGCTCCATGACACTTGTGATCACAATGCTCGATGCCTTTCTCATCACAATGCTCCATGCCCTAGTCATTAAAATCCTGCATGACCCATGTATCACAGTGTTCCGTGCCCTTGTCATCACAATGCTCCAAGCCCAGGCTCATCACAATAATCCATAAAATATTTCAGACCAATATTCCATGCCCTTCTCATCACAATGCTCCATTACCAGTGTCATAACAATGCTCCATGACCCCTGTCATCACAGTGTTCCACGGCCTAGTCATCACAAGGCTCCGTGACACTTGCCATCACAGTGCTCCAAGACCCCTGTAATCACAATGCTCCATGCTCTTGTCATCACAAAGCTCCATGACACATGTCATCAGAATGTTCCATGGTCTTCTCATCAAAATACTCCATGCACTTTTCATTACTGTGCTCCAAGACCCCTGTAATCACAATGCTCCATGCCCCTTTTCATCAGTATGCTCCATGAGACTTGTCATCACAAAGCTCTTTGATCCTTGTCATCACAATGCTCTATGCCTTTCTCAGCACAATGCTCCATGACCCTTGTCATCACAATGCTCCATGCGCTTCTCAGCATGATGCTCCATGACACGTCATCACAGTGCACCATGCGCTTGTCATCACAGTGCTCCACACTCTTGTCATCACAATGCTCCATAAACCTTGTCATCACAATGCTCCATGCACTTCTCATCAAAATGCTCTCTCACCACAGATATCCCTGTGTTACATCACTATTCGTCACAATACACCCTTACCCTTGTTATCACAATGTTCCATGACTCCTGTCATCACAATGCTACATGCACTTATCATCAAAATGTTCGATGACCTCTGACATCACAATGCTCCATAACCCCTTTCATCAAAATGCTCCATGACCCTTTTCATCATAATGCTCCATGACCCCTGTCATCACAATGTTCCATAACCCCTGTCAACATAATTTTCCATGAAACTTTTCATCAATTTGCTCCATGACCCTGTCATCACAATGCTCCCTGCCCTTCTCATCACAATGCACAACGCACTTGTCATCAAAATGGTCCATGACCTTTGTCATCACAAAGATCCATTACCCTTGGCATCACAATGCTCCATGTCATTGTCTTCACAATGCTCCATGAACACTCTCATCACATTGCTCCATGCCATTGTCATCACAAAGCTCCATGACACATGTCATCAGAATCCTCCATGGCCTTCTCATCACAATGCTCCATGCCCTTGCCGTCACAGTGCTCCATTCCCCCTGTGATAACAATGCTCCATGACCCCTGCCATCACGATGTTCCGTGGACTTTTCATCACAAGGCTCCATGAACCTTCTCAACACAATGCTCCAAGACCCCTGTCATCACAATGCACCATGCCCATCATCATAATGCTTCATGCTACTGTCATCACAATGAAATCAAAATGCTCCAAGACATCAGTCATAACAATGCTCCAAACCCTTGTGATCACAATGTTCCATAACACTTGTCCTCACAGTGCCCCATGACGCTCGTCATCACAATTATCCATGGTCTTCTCATGACAATGCTCAATACACTTGTCATCAAAATGTTCCTTGACACTTGTTGTCTGTATGCTCATTGAACCCTGTCATGACAGGGCTCCATGGCTTTTTCATCAAAATGATCCATCCCCTTTTCATCACAATGCACCAAGACCCCTTTAAACACAATGCTCCATGCCCTTGTCATCACAAAGCTCAATGAATCATGTCTTCAGAATGCTCCTTGGCCTTCTCCTCACAATGCTCCATGCCCATGTCATCACAATGTTCCAAGACCCCTGTAATCACAATGCTCCATGCCCCTTTTCATCACTATGCTCCATGAGATTTGTCATAACAACTCTCTATGTATTTCTCATCACAGTGCTTTAGGACATTGTCATAACAATGCTTCACGACCTTGTTTTGAAAATTCTCAATGGCCCTTGTCATCATAATGCTCCAAGCCCTAGTCATCACAATGCTCCATTATATTTGTCATCAAAATCCTCCATTACATTTGGCATCACAATGCTCCCTGCCATTGTCATTGAAATGGACCATGACATATGTCATCACAATGCTCCCTGACACCTGTCTTCACAATACTCAATGAACTTCTCATTACAATAATCCATGCCCATGTCATCACAATGCACCATGTCCACTGTCATCATAATAATCTATGAAAATTGTCAGAACAATGCTCCATGCCCCTGTCACCACAATGCTCCATGCCCTTGTCATCACAATGCTCCATGACCCCTGTCATCACAATGCTCCATGCCTTTGTCAGAACAATGTTCCATGACCCTTGTCATCACAATTTGTCACGCGCTTTTCATCACAATGATCCACAACCTTGTCATCGCTGTGCACCATAAACCTTGTATTCACAGTGCTCCATGCACTTCTCATCCAAATGCTCTCTCACCTGAGATATCACAATGTTCCATCACTAGTCATCACAATCCTCCCTCAACCTTGTAATCAAAATGTTCCATGACCCCTGACATAACAATATTCCATAACCACTGTCATCAAAATGCTCCATGACACTTTTCAGCCCAAAGCTCCATGACCCTTGGCATCACAATGTTCTGTAACGCCTGTCATTAAAATGTTACATTACACTTTTCATCAAATTGCTGCATGACCCTGTCATCAAATGCTCCCTCTCCTTCTCATGACAATGCACCACACGCTTGTCATCAAAATGCTCCATGACCGTTGTCATCACAAAGCTCCACGACCCTTGGCATCACAATGCTCCATGTCATTGTCATCACAATGCTCCATGAACCCTCTCATCCCATTGCTCCATGCCCTTTTCATCACAAAGCTCCATGACACTTGTCATCACAATGCTCGATGCCTTTCTCATCAAAATGCTCCATGCCCTTTTCATCACAATCCTCCATGACCCATGTATCAAAGTGTTCCATGCCCTTGTCATCACAGTGCTCCATGCCCACTCTCATCACAATAATCCATGAAGACTTTCAGGCAAATGCTCAATGCCCTTCTCATCACAATGCTCCATTACCACTGTCATAACAATGCTCCATGACACCTGTCATCACAATGTTCCACGGCCTTGTCATCACAAGGCTCCATGACCCTTGTCATCACAACGCTCCAAGACCCATGTAATCACAATGCTCCATGCCCTTTTCATCACAAAGCTCCATGACACATGTCATCAGAATGTTCCATGCCCTTGTCATCACAATGCTCCATGCCCTTGTCATCACAATGCTCCATGAACCCTGTCATCACAATGCACCATGCCCATCATCATAATGCTTCAGGCTATTGTCATCACAATGAAATCAAAATTATCCATGACCTCAGTCATCATAATGCTCCAAACACTTGTGATCACAATGCTCCATAACACTTATCATCACAAATCCCCATGACGTTCATCATCACAATTATCCATGGTATTCTCATCACAATGCTCCATGACCTTTGTCATCACAAGGCTTAATACACTTGTCATCACAATGCTCCCTCACACTTGTTGTCAGTATGCTCCTTGAACCCTGCCATGAAAAGGCTCCATGCCTTTTTCATCACAATGATCCGTGCCCTTTTCATCACAATGCTCCAAGATCACTGTAATAACAATTCTCCATGTCCTTGTCATCACAAAACTCCATGAAGCATATCATCAGAATGCTCCATGGCCTTCTCATCCCAATGCTCCATGCCCTAGTCTTCACAATGCTTCAAGACCCCTGTAATCACAATGCTCCATGCCCCATTTCATGAGAATGCTCCGTGAGATTTGTCATCACAGGTCTCCATGGTCATCTCATCACAATGCTCCAGGACCTTGTCATCACCATTCTGCATTCCCTTGTCATCAGAATGCTCCATGACCCCTGTCATCACAATAATCCATTAACATATTCAGCACAATGCTCCACGACCTACACATCACAATGCTCCATGGCCAATATCATCACAATGCTCCATGACCACTGTCATCACAACACTCCATGACTCCTGACAACACAATGATCCGGGACTCTTGTCATCACAATGCTCCATTCCCTACACATCACTATGCTCCATGACCCCTGTCATCCCAACACTCCATGAACATTTTCAGCCCATTGCTCCATGACCCTTGTGATCACAATGATCCATGTCCTTGTCATCCCAATGCTCCATGACCCCTGTATTCACAATGCTCCATGTCGCTAGTCATCACAGAGCTCCATGACACATGTCATCACAATGCTCCATGCCTTTGTCAGCAAAATGCTACATGACCTTGTCATTACAATGCTCTATGCGCTTGTCATCACAATACTCCATTTCCATTGTCATCACAATCCTCCATTAACCTTGGGATCACATTGCTTCATGCCCTTGTCATCACAATGCTCCATGCTCCTTGAAATCAAAATGATCCATGACCTCTGTCATCACAATGCTCCAAACCCTTGTGATCACAATGTTCCATAATACTTGTCATCACAATGCTCCATGATGCCTGTAATCACAATACTCCATGCCCTTTTCATCACAATGCTCCATGACCTTTGTCATCACAATTCTCAATACAATTGTCATCACAATGCTTCCTGACACTTGTCATCAGAATGCTCCTTGAACCCTGTCACAAATACGCTCCATGACATTTTCATCACAAAGCCCCATGCCATTTTCATCACAATGCTCCATGCCAATGTCATCAAAATACTCCACAAGCTTATCATCAGAATGCTCCATGACCCTTGTCATCACAGTTCTCCATGCACTTGTCAGCACAATGCTCCCTGACCCTTGTCATCACAATGCTCCAAGCCATTGTCATCACAAGGCTCCATTACCTTTGTCATCAGAATCCTCCATGACACTTGTCATCACAATGCTCCATGCCATTGTCATCACAATGGGCCATTCCATATGTCATCACAATGCTTCCTGACACCTCTCTTCACAATACTGCATGACCTGGTCATCACAATGCTCCAAGACCCATGTAATCACAATGCACCATTCCAACTGTCATCACAATAATCCATGAAACTTTTTAGACCAATGTTCCATGCCCTTGTCATCACAATGCTCGATGCCCTTGTTATCACAATGTTCCAAGAACCCTGTAATCAGAATTCTCCTTGCCCCTTTCATCAGTATGCTCCATGAGACTTGTCATCACAAGGCTCCATGGTTTTCTCATCACAATGCTCCAGGACCTTGTCATGACAATGCTTCACTACCTTGTCATGAAAATTCTCAATGGCCCTTGTCTTCATAATGCTCCAAGTCCTAGTCATCACAATGCTCCATTATATTTGTCATCACAATCCTCCATTACATTTGGCATCACAATGCTCCCTGCCATTTTCTTCGCAATGGACCATGACATATGTCATCACAATGCTCTCTGACAACTCTCTTCAAAATACTCCATAACCTTCTCATCACAATGCTCCATGCCCTGGTCATCACAATGCACCATGTCCACTGTCATCACAATAATCTCTGAAAAGTGTAACCACAACGCTCCATGTCCCTGTCATCACAATGCTCCATGACCCCTGTCATCTCAATGCTCCGTGACTCCAGTCATCACAATGCTTCATAACGTTTGTCATCACAACGGTCCATGCCCGCATCATCACAAGGCTCTGTGACCTTTGTAACCACAATGCTCCATGAAATTTTCATCACAATGCTCCGTGACACTTGTCATCACAATGCTCCATGCCTTTGTCAGAACAATGTTCCTTGACCCTTGTCATCACAATGTGCCACGGGTTTTTCATCACAATGATCCACAACCTTGTCATCGCTATGCTCCATAAATCTTCTGTTCGCAATGCTCCATGCAATTCTCATCCAAATGCTCTCTCACCTGAGATATCACAATGTTCCATCACTAGTCATCACAATCCTCCCTCTATCCTGAAATCAAAATGTTCCATGACCCCTGACATCACAATATTCCATTACCACTGTCATCAAAATGATCCATGACACTTTTCAGCCCAAAGCTCCTTGACCCATGGCATCACAGTGTTCTGTAACCCCTGTCATCAAAATGTTACATTACACATTTCATCAAATTGCTGCATGACCCTGTCATCAAAATGCTCCCTCTCCTTCTCATCACAATGCACCACACGCTTGTCATCAAAATGCTCCCTCTCCTTCTCATCACAATGCACCACACGCTTGTCATCAAAATGCTCCATGACCGTTGTCATCACAAATCTCCATGACCCTTGGCATCACAATGCTCCATATCATTGTCATCAAAATGCTCCATGAAACCTCTCATCCCATTGCTCCATGCCCTTGTCATCACAAAGCTCCATGACCCTTGTCATCACAATGCTCCAAGACCCCTGTAATCACAATGCTCCATGCCCTTTTCGTCACAAAGCTCCATGACACATGTCATCAGAATGTTCCATGGCCTTCTCATCACAATGCTCCATGCCCTTGTCATCACAATGCTCCAAGAACCCTGTAATCAAAATGCTCCATGCCCCTTTGCATCTCAATGCTCCATAAACCCTGTCATCACAATGCTCCATGCGCTTGTCAGCACAATGCTCCATGACACAGGTCATCACAATGCACCATGCGCTTGTCACCAGAGTGCTCTACAATTTTGTCATCACAATGTTCCATAAACATTGACATCACAAAGATCCATGACCCTTGGCATCACAGTGCTCCATGTCATTGTCATCACAGTGCTCCATGAACGCTCTCATCATATTGCTCCATGCCCTTGTCTTCACAAAGCTCCATGTCACATGTCATCAGAATGCTCCATGGCCTTCTCATCACAAAGCTCTATGTGCTTGCCATCACAATGCTCCATGACCCCTGTCATAAAAATGCTCCATGACACCTGCCAACACGATGTTCCGTGGCCTTCTCATCACAAGGCTCCATGACCCTTCTCATCACAACACTCCAAGAACCCTGTAATCACATTGCTCCATGCCCCTTTTCATCTCAATCTTCCATGAAACCGGTCATCACAATTCACCATGCCCATCATCATAATGCTTCATGCTATTGTCATCACAATGAAATCAAAATGCTCCATGATCTCTGTCATAACAATGCTCCAAACCCTTGTGATCACAATATTCCATATCACTTGTCATCACAATGACCCATGACGCTCGTCATCACTATTATCCATGGTCTTCTTATCACAATGCTCCATGACCTTTGTCATCACAATGCTCAATAAACTTGTCATCAAAATGCTCCCTGACACTTGTTGTCTGTATGCTCCTTGAACCCTGTCATGACAAGGCTCCATGCCTTTTTCATCACAATGATCCATGCCCTTTTCATCACAATGCTCCAAGACCCATGTAATCACAATGCTCCATGCTCTTGTCATCACAAAGCTCAATGACGCATGCCATCAGAATGCTCCTTGGTCTTCTCCTCACAATGTTCCATGCCCTTGTCATCACAAAGTTCCATGACCCCTGTAACCACAATGCTCCATGCCCCTTTTCATCAGTATGCTCATGAAACTTGTCATCACAAGGCTCCATAGTTTTGTCATCACAATGCTCCAGGACCTTGTCAGCACAATGCTTCACGAGTTTTTCATGAAAATTCTCAATGGCCCTTGTCATCATAATGCTCCAAGCCCTAATAATCACAATGCTCCATTATATTTGTCATCACAATCCTCCATTACATATGGCATCACAATGCTCCATGCCATTGTCATTGCAATGGACCATGACATATGTCATCACAATGCTCCCTGACATCTGTCTTCACAATACTCCATGACCTTCTCATCACAATGCTCCATGCCCTTGTCATCACAATGCACCATGCCCACTGTCATCACTATGATCTATGAAACTTGTCAGACCAATGCTCCATGCCCCTGTAATCACAATGCTCCATGCCCTTGTCATCACAATGCTGCATGACCCTTGTCATTACAATGCTCCGTGACTCCATTCATCACTATGCTTTATAACGTTTGTCATCACAATGGTCCATGCCCGCGTCATCACAAGGCTCTGTGACATTTGTAACCACAATGCTCCATGAACATTTTATCACCATTCACTGTGACCATTGTCATCACAATGCTCCATTTCTTTGTGAGAACAATGCTCCATGACCATTGTCATCACAATGTGCCACGCACATTTCATCACAACGGTCCACAACCTTATCATTGCAATGCTCCATAAACATTGTAATCACAATGCTCCATGCACATCTCATCAAAATGCTCTCTCACCAGAGATATCACAATGTTCCATCACTAGTCATCACAATATTCCCTCACCCCTGTAATCACAATGTTCCATGACCCTGTCATCACAATGCTACATCCCCTTATCATCACAATGTTCCATGACCCCTGACATAACAATGTTCCATAACTCCTGTCATCAAAATGCTCCATGACCCGTTTCATCCCAAAGTTCCAAGAACCCTGACATAACAATGTTCTATAACCCCTGCCATTAAAATGTTCCATTTTAACTTTTCATCAAATTGCTCCATGATCCGGTCATCAAAATGCTCCCTGCACTTCTCATCACAATGCACCATTCCCTTGTCATCAAAATGCTCCTTGACTTGTCATCACAAAGCTCCATGACCCTTGGCATCACAATGCTCCATGTCATTGTCATCACAATGCTCCATGAACCCTCTCATCACATTGCTCCATACCCTTGTCATCACAAAGCTCCATGACACTTGTGATCACAATGCTCGATGCCTTTCTCATCACAATGCTCCATGCCCTAGTCATTAAAATCCTGCATGACCCATGTATCACAGTGTTCCGTGCCCTTGTCATCACAATGCTCCAAGCCCAGGCTCATCACAATAATCCATAAAATATTTCAGACCAATATTCCATGCCCTTCTCATCACAATGCTCCATTACCAGTGTCATAACAATGCTCCATGACCCCTGTCATCACAGTGTTCCACGGCCTAGTCATCACAAGGCTCCGTGACACTTGCCATCACAGTGCTCCAAGACCCCTGTAATCACAATGCTCCATGCTCTTGTCATCACAAAGCTCCATGACACATGTCATCAGAATGTTCCATGGTCTTCTCATCAAAATACTCCATGCACTTTTCATTACTGTGCTCCAAGACCCCTGTAATCACAATGCTCCATGCCCCTTTTCATCAGTATGCTCCATGAGACTTGTCATCACAAAGCTCTTTGATCCTTGTCATCACAATGCTCTATGCCTTTCTCAGCACAATGCTCCATGACCCTTGTCATCACAATGCTCCATGCGCTTCTCAGCATGATGCTCCATGACACGTCATCACAGTGCACCATGCGCTTGTCATCACAGTGCTCCACACTCTTGTCATCACAATGCTCCATAAACCTTGTCATCACAATGCTCCATGCACTTCTCATCAAAATGCTCTCTCACCACAGATATCCCTGTGTTACATCACTATTCGTCACAATACACCCTTACCCTTGTTATCACAATGTTCCATGACTCCTGTCATCACAATGCTACATGCACTTATCATCAAAATGTTCGATGACCTCTGACATCACAATGCTCCATAACCCCTTTCATCAAAATGCTCCATGACCCTTTTCATCATAATGCTCCATGACCCCTGTCATCACAATGTTCCATAACCCCTGTCAACATAATTTTCCATGAAACTTTTCATCAATTTGCTCCATGACCCTGTCATCACAATGCTCCCTGCCCTTCTCATCACAATGCACAACGCACTTGTCATCAAAATGGTCCATGACCTTTGTCATCACAAAGATCCATTACCCTTGGCATCACAATGCTCCATGTCATTGTCATCACAATGCTCCATGAACACTCTCATCACATTGCTCCATGCCATTGTCATCACAAAGCTCCATGACACATGTCATCAGAATCCTCCATGGCCTTCTCATCACAATGCTCCATGCCCTTGCCGTCACAGTGCTCCATTCCCCCTGTGATAACAATGCTCCATGACCCCTGCCATCACGATGTTCCGTGGACTTTTCATCACAAGGCTCCATGAACCTTCTCAACACAATGCTCCAAGACCCCTGTCATCACAATGCACCATGCCCATCATCATAATGCTTCATGCTACTGTCATCACAATGAAATCAAAATGCTCCAAGACATCAGTCATAACAATGCTCCAAACCCTTGTGATCACAATGTTCCATAACACTTGTCCTCACAGTGCCCCATGACGCTCGTCATCACAATTATCCATGGTCTTCTCATGACAATGCTCAATACACTTGTCATCAAAATGTTCCTTGACACTTGTTGTCTGTATGCTCATTGAACCCTGTCATGACAGGGCTCCATGGCTTTTTCATCAAAATGATCCATCCCCTTTTCATCACAATGCACCAAGACCCCTTTAAACACAATGCTCCATGCCCTTGTCATCACAAAGCTCAATGAATCATGTCTTCAGAATGCTCCTTGGCCTTCTCCTCACAATGCTCCATGCCCATGTCATCACAATGTTCCAAGACCCCTGTAATCACAATGCTCCATGCCCCTTTTCATCACTATGCTCCATGAGATTTGTCATAACAACTCTCTATGTATTTCTCATCACAGTGCTTTAGGACATTGTCATAACAATGCTTCACGACCTTGTTTTGAAAATTCTCAATGGCCCTTGTCATCATAATGCTCCAAGCCCTAGTCATCACAATGCTCCATTATATTTGTCATCAAAATCCTCCATTACATTTGGCATCACAATGCTCCCTGCCATTGTCATTGAAATGGACCATGACATATGTCATCACAATGCTCCCTGACACCTGTCTTCACAATACTCAATGAACTTCTCATTACAATAATCCATGCCCATGTCATCACAATGCACCATGTCCACTGTCATCATAATAATCTATGAAAATTGTCAGAACAATGCTCCATGCCCCTGTCACCACAATGCTCCATGCCCTTGTCATCACAATGCTCCATGACCCCTGTCATCACAATGCTCCATGCCTTTGTCAGAACAATGTTCCATGACCCTTGTCATCACAATTTGTCACGCGCTTTTCATCACAATGATCCACAACCTTGTCATCGCTGTGCACCATAAACCTTGTATTCACAGTGCTCCATGCACTTCTCATCCAAATGCTCTCTCACCTGAGATATCACAATGTTCCATCACTAGTCATCACAATCCTCCCTCAACCTTGTAATCAAAATGTTCCATGACCCCTGACATAACAATATTCCATAACCACTGTCATCAAAATGCTCCATGACACTTTTCAGCCCAAAGCTCCATGACCCTTGGCATCACAATGTTCTGTAACGCCTGTCATTAAAATGTTACATTACACTTTTCATCAAATTGCTGCATGACCCTGTCATCAAATGCTCCCTCTCCTTCTCATGACAATGCACCACACGCTTGTCATCAAAATGCTCCATGACCGTTGTCATCACAAAGCTCCACGACCCTTGGCATCACAATGCTCCATGTCATTGTCATCACAATGCTCCATGAACCCTCTCATCCCATTGCTCCATGCCCTTTTCATCACAAAGCTCCATGACACTTGTCATCACAATGCTCGATGCCTTTCTCATCAAAATGCTCCATGCCCTTTTCATCACAATCCTCCATGACCCATGTATCAAAGTGTTCCATGCCCTTGTCATCACAGTGCTCCATGCCCACTCTCATCACAATAATCCATGAAGACTTTCAGGCAAATGCTCAATGCCCTTCTCATCACAATGCTCCATTACCACTGTCATAACAATGCTCCATGACACCTGTCATCACAATGTTCCACGGCCTTGTCATCACAAGGCTCCATGACCCTTGTCATCACAACGCTCCAAGACCCATGTAATCACAATGCTCCATGCCCTTTTCATCACAAAGCTCCATGACACATGTCATCAGAATGTTCCATGCCCTTGTCATCACAATGCTCCATGCCCTTGTCATCACAATGCTCCATGAACCCTGTCATCACAATGCACCATGCCCATCATCATAATGCTTCAGGCTATTGTCATCACAATGAAATCAAAATTATCCATGACCTCAGTCATCATAATGCTCCAAACACTTGTGATCACAATGCTCCATAACACTTATCATCACAAATCCCCATGACGTTCATCATCACAATTATCCATGGTATTCTCATCACAATGCTCCATGACCTTTGTCATCACAAGGCTTAATACACTTGTCATCACAATGCTCCCTCACACTTGTTGTCAGTATGCTCCTTGAACCCTGCCATGAAAAGGCTCCATGCCTTTTTCATCACAATGATCCGTGCCCTTTTCATCACAATGCTCCAAGATCACTGTAATAACAATTCTCCATGTCCTTGTCATCACAAAACTCCATGAAGCATATCATCAGAATGCTCCATGGCCTTCTCATCCCAATGCTCCATGCCCTAGTCTTCACAATGCTTCAAGACCCCTGTAATCACAATGCTCCATGCCCCATTTCATGAGAATGCTCCGTGAGATTTGTCATCACAGGTCTCCATGGTCATCTCATCACAATGCTCCAGGACCTTGTCATCACCATTCTGCATTCCCTTGTCATCAGAATGCTCCATGACCCCTGTCATCACAATAATCCATTAACATATTCAGCACAATGCTCCACGACCTACACATCACAATGCTCCATGGCCAATATCATCACAATGCTCCATGACCACTGTCATCACAACACTCCATGACTCCTGACAACACAATGATCCGGGACTCTTGTCATCACAATGCTCCATTCCCTACACATCACTATGCTCCATGACCCCTGTCATCCCAACACTCCATGAACATTTTCAGCCCATTGCTCCATGACCCTTGTGATCACAATGATCCATGTCCTTGTCATCCCAATGCTCCATGACCCCTGTATTCACAATGCTCCATGTCGCTAGTCATCACAGAGCTCCATGACACATGTCATCACAATGCTCCATGCCTTTGTCAGCAAAATGCTACATGACCTTGTCATTACAATGCTCTATGCGCTTGTCATCACAATACTCCATTTCCATTGTCATCACAATCCTCCATTAACCTTGGGATCACATTGCTTCATGCCCTTGTCATCACAATGCTCCATGCTCCTTGAAATCAAAATGATCCATGACCTCTGTCATCACAATGCTCCAAACCCTTGTGATCACAATGTTCCATAATACTTGTCATCACAATGCTCCATGATGCCTGTAATCACAATACTCCATGCCCTTTTCATCACAATGCTCCATGACCTTTGTCATCACAATTCTCAATACAATTGTCATCACAATGCTTCCTGACACTTGTCATCAGAATGCTCCTTGAACCCTGTCACAAATACGCTCCATGACATTTTCATCACAAAGCCCCATGCCATTTTCATCACAATGCTCCATGCCAATGTCATCAAAATACTCCACAAGCTTATCATCAGAATGCTCCATGACCCTTGTCATCACAGTTCTCCATGCACTTGTCAGCACAATGCTCCCTGACCCTTGTCATCACAATGCTCCAAGCCATTGTCATCACAAGGCTCCATTACCTTTGTCATCAGAATCCTCCATGACACTTGTCATCACAATGCTCCATGCCATTGTCATCACAATGGGCCATTCCATATGTCATCACAATGCTTCCTGACACCTCTCTTCACAATACTGCATGACCTGGTCATCACAATGCTCCAAGACCCATGTAATCACAATGCACCATTCCAACTGTCATCACAATAATCCATGAAACTTTTTAGACCAATGTTCCATGCCCTTGTCATCACAATGCTCGATGCCCTTGTTATCACAATGTTCCAAGAACCCTGTAATCAGAATTCTCCTTGCCCCTTTCATCAGTATGCTCCATGAGACTTGTCATCACAAGGCTCCATGGTTTTCTCATCACAATGCTCCAGGACCTTGTCATGACAATGCTTCACTACCTTGTCATGAAAATTCTCAATGGCCCTTGTCTTCATAATGCTCCAAGTCCTAGTCATCACAATGCTCCATTATATTTGTCATCACAATCCTCCATTACATTTGGCATCACAATGCTCCCTGCCATTTTCTTCGCAATGGACCATGACATATGTCATCACAATGCTCTCTGACAACTCTCTTCAAAATACTCCATAACCTTCTCATCACAATGCTCCATGCCCTGGTCATCACAATGCACCATGTCCACTGTCATCACAATAATCTCTGAAAAGTGTAACCACAACGCTCCATGTCCCTGTCATCACAATGCTCCATGACCCCTGTCATCTCAATGCTCCGTGACTCCAGTCATCACAATGCTTCATAACGTTTGTCATCACAACGGTCCATGCCCGCATCATCACAAGGCTCTGTGACCTTTGTAACCACAATGCTCCATGAAATTTTCATCACAATGCTCCGTGACACTTGTCATCACAATGCTCCATGCCTTTGTCAGAACAATGTTCCTTGACCCTTGTCATCACAATGTGCCACGGGTTTTTCATCACAATGATCCACAACCTTGTCATCGCTATGCTCCATAAATCTTCTGTTCGCAATGCTCCATGCAATTCTCATCCAAATGCTCTCTCACCTGAGATATCACAATGTTCCATCACTAGTCATCACAATCCTCCCTCTATCCTGAAATCAAAATGTTCCATGACCCCTGACATCACAATATTCCATTACCACTGTCATCAAAATGATCCATGACACTTTTCAGCCCAAAGCTCCTTGACCCATGGCATCACAGTGTTCTGTAACCCCTGTCATCAAAATGTTACATTACACATTTCATCAAATTGCTGCATGACCCTGTCATCAAAATGCTCCCTCTCCTTCTCATCACAATGCACCACACGCTTGTCATCAAAATGCTCCCTCTCCTTCTCATCACAATGCACCACACGCTTGTCATCAAAATGCTCCATGACCGTTGTCATCACAAATCTCCATGACCCTTGGCATCACAATGCTCCATATCATTGTCATCAAAATGCTCCATGAAACCTCTCATCCCATTGCTCCATGCCCTTGTCATCACAAAGCTCCATGACCCTTGTCATCACAATGCTCCAAGACCCCTGTAATCACAATGCTCCATGCCCTTTTCGTCACAAAGCTCCATGACACATGTCATCAGAATGTTCCATGGCCTTCTCATCACAATGCTCCATGCCCTTGTCATCACAATGCTCCAAGAACCCTGTAATCAAAATGCTCCATGCCCCTTTGCATCTCAATGCTCCATAAACCCTGTCATCACAATGCTCCATGCGCTTGTCAGCACAATGCTCCATGACACAGGTCATCACAATGCACCATGCGCTTGTCACCAGAGTGCTCTACAATTTTGTCATCACAATGTTCCATAAACATTGACATCACAAAGATCCATGACCCTTGGCATCACAGTGCTCCATGTCATTGTCATCACAGTGCTCCATGAACGCTCTCATCATATTGCTCCATGCCCTTGTCTTCACAAAGCTCCATGTCACATGTCATCAGAATGCTCCATGGCCTTCTCATCACAAAGCTCTATGTGCTTGCCATCACAATGCTCCATGACCCCTGTCATAAAAATGCTCCATGACACCTGCCAACACGATGTTCCGTGGCCTTCTCATCACAAGGCTCCATGACCCTTCTCATCACAACACTCCAAGAACCCTGTAATCACATTGCTCCATGCCCCTTTTCATCTCAATCTTCCATGAAACCGGTCATCACAATTCACCATGCCCATCATCATAATGCTTCATGCTATTGTCATCACAATGAAATCAAAATGCTCCATGATCTCTGTCATAACAATGCTCCAAACCCTTGTGATCACAATATTCCATATCACTTGTCATCACAATGACCCATGACGCTCGTCATCACTATTATCCATGGTCTTCTTATCACAATGCTCCATGACCTTTGTCATCACAATGCTCAATAAACTTGTCATCAAAATGCTCCCTGACACTTGTTGTCTGTATGCTCCTTGAACCCTGTCATGACAAGGCTCCATGCCTTTTTCATCACAATGATCCATGCCCTTTTCATCACAATGCTCCAAGACCCATGTAATCACAATGCTCCATGCTCTTGTCATCACAAAGCTCAATGACGCATGCCATCAGAATGCTCCTTGGTCTTCTCCTCACAATGTTCCATGCCCTTGTCATCACAAAGTTCCATGACCCCTGTAACCACAATGCTCCATGCCCCTTTTCATCAGTATGCTCATGAAACTTGTCATCACAAGGCTCCATAGTTTTGTCATCACAATGCTCCAGGACCTTGTCAGCACAATGCTTCACGAGTTTTTCATGAAAATTCTCAATGGCCCTTGTCATCATAATGCTCCAAGCCCTAATAATCACAATGCTCCATTATATTTGTCATCACAATCCTCCATTACATATGGCATCACAATGCTCCATGCCATTGTCATTGCAATGGACCATGGCATATGTCATCACAATGCTCCCTGACATCTGTCTTCACAATACTCCATGACCTTCTCATCACAATGCTCCATGCCCTTGTCATCACAATGCACCATGCCCACTGTCATCACTATGATCTATGAAACTTGTCAGACCAATGCTCCATGCCCCTGTAATCACAATGCTCCATGCCCTTGTCATCACAATGCTGCATGACCCTTGTCATTACAATGCTCCGTGACTCCATTCATCACTATGCTTTATAACGTTTGTCATCACAATGGTCCATGCCCGCGTCATCACAAGGCTCTGTGACATTTGTAACCACAATGCTCCATGAACATTTTATCACCATTCACTGTGACCATTGTCATCACAATGCTCCATTTCTTTGTGAGAACAATGCTCCATGACCATTGTCATCACAATGTGCCACGCACATTTCATCACAACGGTCCACAACCTTATCATTGCAATGCTCCATAAACATTGTAATCACAATGGTCCATGCACATCTCATCAAAATGCTCTCTCACCAGAGATATCACAATGTTCCATCACTAGTCATCACAATATTCCCTCACCCCTGTAATCACAATGTTCCATGACCCTGTCATCACAATGCTACATCCCCTTATCATCACAATGTTCCATGACCCCTGACATAACAATGTTCCATAACTCCTGTCATCAAAATGCTCCATGACCCGTTTCATCCCAAAGTTCCAAGAACCCTGACATAACAATGTTCTATAACCCCTGCCATTAAAATGTTCCATTTTAACTTTTCATCAAATTGCTCCATGATCCGGTCATCAAAATGCTCCCTGCACTTCTCATCACAATGCACCATTCCCTTGTCATCAAAATGCTCCTTGACTTGTCATCACAAAGCTCCATGACCCTTGGCATCACAATGCTCCATGTCATTGTCATCACAATGCTCCATGAACCCTCTCATCACATTGCTCCATACCCTTGTCATCACAAAGCTCCATGACACTTGTGATCACAATGCTCGATGCCTTTCTCATCACAATGCTCCATGCCCTAGTCATTAAAATCCTGCATGACCCATGTATCACAGTGTTCCGTGCCCTTGTCATCACAATGCTCCAAGCCCAGGCTCATCACAATAATCCATAAAATATTTCAGACCAATATTCCATGCCCTTCTCATCACAATGCTCCATTACCAGTGTCATAACAATGCTCCATGACCCCTGTCATCACAGTGTTCCACGGCCTAGTCATCACAAGGCTCCGTGACACTTGCCATCACAGTGCTCCAAGACCCCTGTAATCACAATGCTCCATGCTCTTGTCATCACAAAGCTCCATGACACATGTCATCAGAATGTTCCATGGTCTTCTCATCAAAATACTCCATGCACTTTTCATTACTGTGCTCCAAGACCCCTGTAATCACAATGCTCCATGCCCCTTTTCATCAGTATGCTCCATGAGACTTGTCATCACAAAGCTCTTTGATCCTTGTCATCACAATGCTCTATGCCTTTCTCAGCACAATGCTCCATGACCCTTGTCATCACAATGCTCCATGCGCTTCTCAGCATGATGCTCCATGACACGTCATCACAGTGCACCATGCGCTTGTCATCACAGTGCTCCACACTCTTGTCATCACAATGCTCCATAAACCTTGTCATCACAATGCTCCATGCACTTCTCATCAAAATGCTCTCTCACCACAGATATCCCTGTGTTACATCACTATTCGTCACAATACACCCTTACCCTTGTTATCACAATGTTCCATGACTCCTGTCATCACAATGCTACATGCACTTATCATCAAAATGTTCGATGACCTCTGACATCACAATGCTCCATAACCCCTTTCATCAAAATGCTCCATGACCCTTTTCATCATAATGCTCCATGACCCCTGTCATCACAATGTTCCATAACCCCTGTCAACATAATTTTCCATGAAACTTTTCATCAATTTGCTCCATGACCCTGTCATCACAATGCTCCCTGCCCTTCTCATCACAATGCACAACGCACTTGTCATCAAAATGGTCCATGACCTTTGTCATCACAAAGATCCATTACCCTTGGCATCACAATGCTCCATGTCATTGTCATCACAATGCTCCATGAACACTCTCATCACATTGCTCCATGCCATTGTCATCACAAAGCTCCATGACACATGTCATCAGAATCCTCCATGGCCTTCTCATCACAATGCTCCATGCCCTTGCCGTCACAGTGCTCCATTCCCCCTGTGATAACAATGCTCCATGACCCCTGCCATCACGATGTTCCGTGGACTTTTCATCACAAGGCTCCATGAACCTTCTCAACACAATGCTCCAAGACCCCTGTCATCACAATGCACCATGCCCATCATCATAATGCTTCATGCTACTGTCATCACAATGAAATCAAAATGCTCCAAGACATCAGTCATAACAATGCTCCAAACCCTTGTGATCACAATGTTCCATAACACTTGTCCTCACAGTGCCCCATGACGCTCGTCATCACAATTATCCATGGTCTTCTCATGACAATGCTCAATACACTTGTCATCAAAATGTTCCTTGACACTTGTTGTCTGTATGCTCATTGAACCCTGTCATGACAGGGCTCCATGGCTTTTTCATCAAAATGATCCATCCCCTTTTCATCACAATGCACCAAGACCCCTTTAAACACAATGCTCCATGCCCTTGTCATCACAAAGCTCAATGAATCATGTCTTCAGAATGCTCCTTGGCCTTCTCCTCACAATGCTCCATGCCCATGTCATCACAATGTTCCAAGACCCCTGTAATCACAATGCTCCATGCCCCTTTTCATCACTATGCTCCATGAGATTTGTCATAACAACTCTCTATGTATTTCTCATCACAGTGCTTTAGGACATTGTCATAACAATGCTTCACGACCTTGTTTTGAAAATTCTCAATGGCCCTTGTCATCATAATGCTCCAAGCCCTAGTCATCACAATGCTCCATTATATTTGTCATCAAAATCCTCCATTACATTTGGCATCACAATGCTCCCTGCCATTGTCATTGAAATGGACCATGACATATGTCATCACAATGCTCCCTGACACCTGTCTTCACAATACTCAATGAACTTCTCATTACAATAATCCATGCCCATGTCATCACAATGCACCATGTCCACTGTCATCATAATAATCTATGAAAATTGTCAGAACAATGCTCCATGCCCCTGTCACCACAATGCTCCATGCCCTTGTCATCACAATGCTCCATGACCCCTGTCATCACAATGCTCCATGCCTTTGTCAGAACAATGTTCCATGACCCTTGTCATCACAATTTGTCACGCGCTTTTCATCACAATGATCCACAACCTTGTCATCGCTGTGCACCATAAACCTTGTATTCACAGTGCTCCATGCACTTCTCATCCAAATGCTCTCTCACCTGAGATATCACAATGTTCCATCACTAGTCATCACAATCCTCCCTCAACCTTGTAATCAAAATGTTCCATGACCCCTGACATAACAATATTCCATAACCACTGTCATCAAAATGCTCCATGACACTTTTCAGCCCAAAGCTCCATGACCCTTGGCATCACAATGTTCTGTAACGCCTGTCATTAAAATGTTACATTACACTTTTCATCAAATTGCTGCATGACCCTGTCATCAAATGCTCCCTCTCCTTCTCATGACAATGCACCACACGCTTGTCATCAAAATGCTCCATGACCGTTGTCATCACAAAGCTCCACGACCCTTGGCATCACAATGCTCCATGTCATTGTCATCACAATGCTCCATGAACCCTCTCATCCCATTGCTCCATGCCCTTTTCATCACAAAGCTCCATGACACTTGTCATCACAATGCTCGATGCCTTTCTCATCAAAATGCTCCATGCCCTTTTCATCACAATCCTCCATGACCCATGTATCAAAGTGTTCCATGCCCTTGTCATCACAGTGCTCCATGCCCACTCTCATCACAATAATCCATGAAGACTTTCAGGCAAATGCTCAATGCCCTTCTCATCACAATGCTCCATTACCACTGTCATAACAATGCTCCATGACACCTGTCATCACAATGTTCCACGGCCTTGTCATCACAAGGCTCCATGACCCTTGTCATCACAACGCTCCAAGACCCATGTAATCACAATGCTCCATGCCCTTTTCATCACAAAGCTCCATGACACATGTCATCAGAATGTTCCATGCCCTTGTCATCACAATGCTCCATGCCCTTGTCATCACAATGCTCCATGAACCCTGTCATCACAATGCACCATGCCCATCATCATAATGCTTCAGGCTATTGTCATCACAATGAAATCAAAATTATCCATGACCTCAGTCATCATAATGCTCCAAACCCTTGTGATCACAATGCTCCATAACACTTATCATCACAAATCCCCATGACGCTCATCATCACAATTATCCATGGTATTCTCATCACAATGCTCCATGACCTTTGTCATCACAAGGCTTAATACACTTGTCATCACAATGCTCCCTCACACTTGTTGTCAGTATGCTCCTTGAACCCTGCCATGAAAAGGCTCCATGCCTTTTTCATCACAATGATCCGTGCCCTTTTCATCACAATGCTCCAAGATCACTGTAATAACAATTCTCCATGTCCTTGTCATCACAAAACTCCATGAAGCATATCATCAGAATGCTCCATGGCCTTCTCATCCCAATGCTCCATGCCCTAGTCTTCACAATGCTTCAAGACCCCTGTAATCACAATGCTCCATGCCCCATTTCATGAGAATGCTCCGTGAGATTTGTCATCACAGGTCTCCATGGTCATCTCATCACAATGCTCCAGGACCTTGTCATCACCATTCTGCATTCCCTTGTCATCAGAATGCTCCATGACCCCTGTCATCACAATAATCCATTAACATATTCAGCACAATGCTCCACGACCTACACATCACAATGCTCCATGGCCAATATCATCACAATGCTCCATGACCACTGTCATCACAACACTCCATGACTCCTGACAACACAATGATCCGGGACTCTTGTCATCACAATGCTCCATTCCCTACACATCACTATGCTCCATGACCCCTGTCATCCCAACACTCCATGAACATTTTCAGCCCATTGCTCCATGACCCTTGTGATCACAATGATCCATGTCCTTGTCATCCCAATGCTCCATGACCCCTGTATTCACAATGCTCCATGTCGCTAGTCATCACAGAGCTCCATGACACATGTCATCACAATGCTCCATGCCTTTGTCAGCAAAATGCTACATGACCTTGTCATTACAATGCTCTATGCGCTTGTCATCACAATACTCCATTTCCATTGTCATCACAATCCTCCATTAACCTTGGGATCACATTGCTTCATGCCCTTGTCATCACAATGCTCCATGCTCCTTGAAATCAAAATGATCCATGACCTCTGTCATCACAATGCTCCAAACCCTTGTGATCACAATGTTCCATAATACTTGTCATCACAATGCTCCATGATGCCTGTAATCACAATACTCCATGCCCTTTTCATCACAATGCTCCATGACCTTTGTCATCACAATTCTCAATACAATTGTCATCACAATGCTTCCTGACACTTGTCATCAGAATGCTCCTTGAACCCTGTCACAAATACGCTCCATGACTTTTTCATCACAAAGCCCCATGCCATTTTCATCACAATGCTCCATGCCAATGTCATCAAAATACTCCACAAGCTTATCATCAGAATGCTCCATGACCCTTGTCATCACAGTTCTCCATGCACTTGTCAGCACAATGCTCCCTGACCCTTGTCATCACAATGCTCCAAGCCATTGTCATCACAAGGCTCCATTACCTTTGTCATCAGAATCCTCCATGACACTTGTCATCACAATGCTCCATGCCATTGTCATCACAATGGGCCATTCCATATGTCATCACAATGCTTCCTGACACCTCTCTTCACAATACTGCATGACCTGGTCATCACAATGCTCCAAGACCCATGTAATCACAATGCACCATTCCAACTGTCATCACAATAATCCATGAAACTTTTTAGACCAATGTTCCATGCCCTTGTCATCACAATGCTCGATGCCCTTGTTATCACAATGTTCCAAGAACCCTGTAATCAGAATTCTCCTTGCCCCTTTCATCAGTATGCTCCATGAGACTTGTCATCACAAGGCTCCATGGTTTTCTCATCACAATGCTCCAGGACCTTGTCATGACAATGCTTCACTACCTTGTCATGAAAATTCTCAATGGCCCTTGTCTTCATAATGCTCCAAGTCCTAGTCATCACAATGCTCCATTATATTTGTCATCACAATCCTCCATTACATTTGGCATCACAATGCTCCCTGCCATTTTCTTCGCAATGGACCATGACATATGTCATCACAATGCTCTCTGACAACTCTCTTCAAAATACTCCATAACCTTCTCATCACAATGCTCCATGCCCTGGTCATCACAATGCACCATGTCCACTGTCATCACAATAATCTCTGAAAAGTGTAACCACAACGCTCCATGTCCCTGTCATCACAATGCTCCATGACCCCTGTCATCTCAATGCTCCGTGACTCCAGTCATCACAATGCTTCATAACGTTTGTCATCACAACGGTCCATGCCCGCATCATCACAAGGCTCTGTGACCTTTGTAACCACAATGCTCCATGAAATTTTCATCACAATGCTCCGTGACACTTGTCATCACAATGCTCCATGCCTTTGTCAGAACAATGTTCCTTGACCCTTGTCATCACAATGTGCCACGGGTTTTTCATCACAATGATCCACAACCTTGTCATCGCTATGCTCCATAAATCTTCTGTTCGCAATGCTCCATGCAATTCTCATCCAAATGCTCTCTCACCTGAGATATCACAATGTTCCATCACTAGTCATCACAATCCTCCCTCTATCCTGAAATCAAAATGTTCCATGACCCCTGACATCACAATATTCCATTACCACTGTCATCAAAATGATCCATGACACTTTTCAGCCCAAAGCTCCTTGACCCATGGCATCACAGTGTTCTGTAACCCCTGTCATCAAAATGTTACATTACACATTTCATCAAATTGCTGCATGACCCTGTCATCAAAATGCTCCCTCTCCTTCTCATCACAATGCACCACACGCTTGTCATCAAAATGCTCCCTCTCCTTCTCATCACAATGCACCACACGCTTGTCATCAAAATGCTCCATGACCGTTGTCATCACAAATCTCCATGACCCTTGGCATCACAATGCTCCATATCATTGTCATCAAAATGCTCCATGAAACCTCTCATCCCATTGCTCCATGCCCTTGTCATCACAAAGCTCCATGACCCTTGTCATCACAATGCTCCAAGACCCCTGTAATCACAATGCTCCATGCCCTTTTCGTCACAAAGCTCCATGACACATGTCATCAGAATGTTCCATGGCCTTCTCATCACAATGCTCCATGCCCTTGTCATCACAATGCTCCAAGAACCCTGTAATCAAAATGCTCCATGCCCCTTTGCATCTCAATGCTCCATAAACCCTGTCATCACAATGCTCCATGCGCTTGTCAGCACAATGCTCCATGACACAGGTCATCACAATGCACCATGCGCTTGTCACCAGAGTGCTCTACAATTTTGTCATCACAATGTTCCATAAACATTGACATCACAAAGATCCATGACCCTTGGCATCACAGTGCTCCATGTCATTGTCATCACAGTGCTCCATGAACGCTCTCATCATATTGCTCCATGCCCTTGTCTTCACAAAGCTCCATGTCACATGTCATCAGAATGCTCCATGGCCTTCTCATCACAAAGCTCTATGTGCTTGCCATCACAATGCTCCATGACCCCGTCATAAAAATGCTCCATGACACCTGCCAACACGATGTTCCGTGGCCTTCTCATCACAAGGCTCCATGACCCTTCTCATCACAACACTCCAAGAACCCTGTAATCACATTGCTCCATGCCCCTTTTCATCTCAATCTTCCATGAAACCGGTCATCACAATTCACCATGCCCATCATCATAATGCTTCATGCTATTGTCATCACAATGAAATCAAAATGCTCCATGATCTCTGTCATAACAATGCTCCAAACCCTTGTGATCACAATATTCCATATCACTTGTCATCACAATGACCCATGACGCTCGTCATCACTATTATCCATGGTCTTCTTATCACAATGCTCCATGACCTTTGTCATCACAATGCTCAATAAACTTGTCATCAAAATGCTCCCTGACACTTGTTGTCTGTATGCTCCTTGAACCCTGTCATGACAAGGCTCCATGCCTTTTTCATCACAATGATCCATGCCCTTTTCATCACAATGCTCCAAGACCCATGTAATCACAATGCTCCATGCTCTTGTCATCACAAAGCTCAATGACGCATGCCATCAGAATGCTCCTTGGTCTTCTCCTCACAATGTTCCATGCCCTTGTCATCACAAAGTTCCATGACCCCTGTAACCACAATGCTCCATGCCCCTTTTCATCAGTATGCTCATGAAACTTGTCATCACAAGGCTCCATAGTTTTGTCATCACAATGCTCCAGGACCTTGTCAGCACAATGCTTCACGAGTTTTTCATGAAAATTCTCAATGGCCCTTGTCATCATAATGCTCCAAGCCCTAATAATCACAATGCTCCATTATATTTGTCATCACAATCCTCCATTACATATGGCATCACAATGCTCCATGCCATTGTCATTGCAATGGACCATGACATATGTCATCACAATGCTCCCTGACATCTGTCTTCACAATACTCCATGACCTTCTCATCACAATGCTCCATGCCCTTGTCATCACAATGCACCATGCCCACTGTCATCACTATGATCTATGAAACTTGTCAGACCAATGCTCCATGCCCCTGTAATCACAATGCTCCATGCCCTTGTCATCACAATGCTGCATGACCCTTGTCATTACAATGCTCCGTGACTCCATTCATCACTATGCTTTATAACGTTTGTCATCACAATGGTCCATGCCCGCGTCATCACAAGGCTCTGTGACATTTGTAACCACAATGCTCCATGAACATTTTATCACCATTCACTGTGACCATTGTCATCACAATGCTCCATTTCTTTGTGAGAACAATGCTCCATGACCATTGTCATCACAATGTGCCACGCACATTTCATCACAACGGTCCACAACCTTATCATTGCAATGCTCCATAAACATTGTAATCACAATGCTCCATGCACATCTCATCAAAATGCTCTCTCACCAGAGATATCACAATGTTCCATCACTAGTCATCACAATATTCCCTCACCCCTGTAATCACAATGTTCCATGACCCTGTCATCACAATGCTACATCCCCTTATCATCACAATGTTCCATGACCCCTGACATAACAATGTTCCATAACTCCTGTCATCAAAATGCTCCATGACCCGTTTCATCCCAAAGTTCCAAGAACCCTGACATAACAATGTTCTATAACCCCTGCCATTAAAATGTTCCATTTTAACTTTTCATCAAATTGCTCCATGATCCGGTCATCAAAATGCTCCCTGCACTTCTCATCACAATGCACCATTCCCTTGTCATCAAAATGCTCCTTGACTTGTCATCACAAAGCTCCATGACCCTTGGCATCACAATGCTCCATGTCATTGTCATCACAATGCTCCATGAACCCTCTCATCACATTGCTCCATACCCTTGTCATCACAAAGCTCCATGACACTTGTGATCACAATGCTCGATGCCTTTCTCATCACAATGCTCCATGCCCTAGTCATTAAAATCCTGCATGACCCATGTATCACAGTGTTCCGTGCCCTTGTCATCACAATGCTCCAAGCCCAGGCTCATCACAATAATCCATAAAATATTTCAGACCAATATTCCATGCCCTTCTCATCACAATGCTCCATTACCAGTGTCATAACAATGCTCCATGACCCCTGTCATCACAGTGTTCCACGGCCTAGTCATCACAAGGCTCCGTGACACTTGCCATCACAGTGCTCCAAGACCCCTGTAATCACAATGCTCCATGCTCTTGTCATCACAAAGCTCCATGACACATGTCATCAGAATGTTCCATGGTCTTCTCATCAAAATACTCCATGCACTTTTCATTACTGTGCTCCAAGACCCCTGTAATCACAATGCTCCATGCCCCTTTTCATCAGTATGCTCCATGAGACTTGTCATCACAAAGCTCTTTGATCCTTGTCATCACAATGCTCTATGCCTTTCTCAGCACAATGCTCCATGACCCTTGTCATCACAATGCTCCATGCGCTTCTCAGCATGATGCTCCATGACACGTCATCACAGTGCACCATGCGCTTGTCATCACAGTGCTCCACACTCTTGTCATCACAATGCTCCATAAACCTTGTCATCACAATGCTCCATGCACTTCTCATCAAAATGCTCTCTCACCACAGATATCCCTGTGTTACATCACTATTCGTCACAATACACCCTTACCCTTGTTATCACAATGTTCCATGACTCCTGTCATCACAATGCTACATGCACTTATCATCAAAATGTTCGATGACCTCTGACATCACAATGCTCCATAACCCCTTTCATCAAAATGCTCCATGACCCTTTTCATCATAATGCTCCATGACCCCTGTCATCACAATGTTCCATAACCCCTGTCAACATAATTTTCCATGAAACTTTTCATCAATTTGCTCCATGACCCTGTCATCACAATGCTCCCTGCCCTTCTCATCACAATGCACAACGCACTTGTCATCAAAATGGTCCATGACCTTTGTCATCACAAAGATCCATTACCCTTGGCATCACAATGCTCCATGTCATTGTCATCACAATGCTCCATGAACACTCTCATCACATTGCTCCATGCCATTGTCATCACAAAGCTCCATGACACATGTCATCAGAATCCTCCATGGCCTTCTCATCACAATGCTCCATGCCCTTGCCGTCACAGTGCTCCATTCCCCCTGTGATAACAATGCTCCATGACCCCTGCCATCACGATGTTCCGTGGACTTTTCATCACAAGGCTCCATGAACCTTCTCAACACAATGCTCCAAGACCCCTGTCATCACAATGCACCATGCCCATCATCATAATGCTTCATGCTACTGTCATCACAATGAAATCAAAATGCTCCAAGACATCAGTCATAACAATGCTCCAAACCCTTGTGATCACAATGTTCCATAACACTTGTCCTCACAGTGCCCCATGACGCTCGTCATCACAATTATCCATGGTCTTCTCATGACAATGCTCAATACACTTGTCATCAAAATGTTCCTTGACACTTGTTGTCTGTATGCTCATTGAACCCTGTCATGACAGGGCTCCATGGCTTTTTCATCAAAATGATCCATCCCCTTTTCATCACAATGCACCAAGACCCCTTTAAACACAATGCTCCATGCCCTTGTCATCACAAAGCTCAATGAATCATGTCTTCAGAATGCTCCTTGGCCTTCTCCTCACAATGCTCCATGCCCATGTCATCACAATGTTCCAAGACCCCTGTAATCACAATGCTCCATGCCTTTGTCTGAAAAATATTCCATGACCCTTATCATCACAATTTGCCATTCAGTTTTCATCACAACGGTCCAGAAACTTTTCATTGCAATGCTCCATAAACCTTGTAATCACAATGCTCCATACAATCCTCATCAAAATGCTCTCTCACCAGAGATATCACAGTGTAACATCACTAGTCGTCACAATACTCCCTCACCCCTGTAATCACAATGTCCCATAACTCCTGTCATCACAATGCTACATACCTTTATCATCACAATGTTCCATGACCACTGACATCACAATATTCTATAACCACTGTCATCAAAATGTTCCAATACACTTTTCATCATATTGCTGCATGACCCTGTCATCAAAATACTCCCTGCCCTTCTCATCACATTGCACCATGCACTTATCATCAAAATGCTCCATGACCTTTGTCATCACAAAGCGCCATGACACTTGGCATCACAATGCTCCATGTCATTGTCATCAAAATGCTCCATGAACCCTCTCATAACATTGCTCAATGCCCTTGTCATCACAAAGCTCCATGACACTTCTCATCACAATGCTCGATGCCCTTCTCATCACAATGCCCCATGACCTTGTCATTACAATCCTTCATGACCCATGTATCACAGTGTTCCATGCCCTTATCATCACAATGCTCTATGCCCACTCTCATCACAATAATCCATGAAACATTTCAGACCCATGCTCCATGCACTTCTCATCACAATGCGCCTTTACCTCTGTCATAACAATGCTCCATGACACCTGCCATCACAATGTTCCCCGGCCTTGTCATCACAAGGCTCCATGACACTTGTCATCACAATGCTCCACGACCCCTCTAATCAAAATGCTCCATGCCCTTTTCATCAAAAAGCTACTTGACACATGTCATCAGAATATTCCATGGCCCTCTCACCACAATGCTCCATGCCCTTTTCATCACAATGCTCCAAGACCCTTGTAATCAAAATGCTCCATGAGACTTTTCATCTCAATGCTCCATGAACCCTGTCATCACAATGGACCATGCCCATCATCATAATGCTTCAGGCTATTTTCATCACAATGAAATCAATATGCTCCATGACCTCTGTCATCACAATGCTCCAATCCCTTGTGATCACAATGTTCCATAACACTTATCATCACAACACCCTATGGCGCTCATCATCACAATTATCCATGGTATTCTCATCACAATGCTCCATGACTTTTGTCATCACAATGCTCAGTACACTTGTCATCACAATGCTCCCTGACACTTGTCATCAGTCTGCTCCATTAACCCTGTCATGACATGTCTCCATGCCTTTTTCATCACAATGATCCATGCCCTTTTAATCACAATGCTCCAAGACCCATGTAATCACAATGCTCCATGCTCTTGTCGTCAAAAAACTCAATGACGCATGGCATCAGAATGCTCCATGGCCTTCTCCTCACAATGCTCCTTGCCTTTGTCATCACAATGCTCCAAGACCCCTGTAATCACAATGCTCCATGTCCCTTTTCATCAGAATGCTCCATGAGATTTGTCATCACAAGTCTCCATTGTATTCTCATAAAAGTGCTCCAGGAACTTGTCATCATAATGCTCCATGATCCCTGTCATCACGATACTCCATGAACATTTTCAGCCCAGTGCTCTATGACCTTCTCATCAAAATGCTCCATGACCCCTGTCATCACAATACTCCATGAACATATTCAGCCCAATGCTCCATGACCCTTGTCATCACAATGATCCATGCCCTTGTCATCCCAATGCTTCATGACCCCTGTATTCACAATGCTCCGTGATGCTTGTCATCACAGTGCTCCTTGACACCTGTCATCACAATGCTCCATGCCCTTGTTATCACGTTGTTCCATGACCCCTGTCATTACTATGCTCCATGACTTCATTCATCACAATGCTTCATGACCTTTGTCATCTCAATGGTCCATGCCCTCATCATCAACAGTCTCTGTGACCATTTTAACCACAATGCTCCATGAACTTTTCATCACAAATCTCTTTGACCCTTGTCATCACAATCCTCTCTGCCTTTCTCAGCACAGTGCTCCATAACACTTCTCATCACAATGCTCCATGCGCTTGTCAGCACAATGTTCCATGACACATGTCATCAAAATGCACCATGCGCTTGTCATCACAGTGCTCCACAATCTTGTCATCACAATGCTCCATAAAACTTGTCATCACAATGCTCCATGCACTTCTCATCAAAATGCTCTCTCACCACTGATATCACAATGTTACATCACTATTCGTCACAATACTCCCTCACCCTTGTCATCACAATGATCCATGACTCCTGTCATCAAAATTGTACATGCACATATCATCACAATGTTCGATGACCCCTGACATCACAATGTTCCATAACCCCTGTCATCAAAATTCTCCCAAAACCGTTTCATCAAAATGCTCCATGACCCCTGTCATCACAATGTTCAATAACCCCTGTCATCAAAATGTTCCATGACACATTTCATCCAATTGATCCATGACCCTGTCATCACAATGCTCCCTGCCCTTCTCATCACAATGCACAACGCCCTTGTCATCAAAATCCTCCATGACCTTTGTCATCACAAAGATCCTTGACCCTTGGCAACACAATGCTCCATGTAATTTTCATCACAATGCTCCATGATCGCATTCATCACATTGCACCATGCCGTTGTCATCACAAAGCTCCATGACACAAGTCATCAGAATGCTCCATGGCCTTCTCATCACAATCCTCCATGCCATTGCCATCACAATGTTCCATTACCCCTGTCATAACAATGCTCCATGACCCCTGCCATCACGATGTTCCATGGCCTTGTCATCACAAGGCTCCATGACCCTTCTCATCACAATGCTCCAAGACGCGGTAATCACAATGTTCCATGACCCCTGTCATCACAATGCTACATCCCCTTATCATCACAATGTTCCATGACACCTGACATCACAATGTTCCACAACCCCGTCATCAAAATGCTCCATGACACTTTTTATCCCAAAGCTCCGTGACCCCAGACATCACAATGTTCTATAACCCCTGTCATCAAAATATTCCATTACAATTTTCATCAAATTGCTGCATGACACTGTCATCAAAATGCTCCCTGGCCTTCTCATCACAATGCCCCACGCCCTTGTCATCAAAATGCTCCGTGACTTTTGTCATCACAAATCTCCTTGACCCTTGACATCACAATGCTCCATGTCATTGTCATCACAATGCTCCATGAACCTTCTCATCACATTTCTCCATGCCCTTGTCATCACAAAGCTCCATGACACATGTCATCACAATGCTCGATGCCCTTCTCATTACTATGCTCCATGCCCTTGTCATTACAATCCTCTATGACCATTGTATCACAGTGTTCCGTGCTCTTGTCATCACAATGCTCCATGTCCACTCTCATCACAATAATCCATGAAACATTTCACACCAATGCTTCCTGTCCTTCTCATCACAATGCTCCATTACACCTGTCATAACAATGTTCCATGACCCCTGCCATCACAAAGTTCCACGGCCTTGTCATTCACAAGGCTCCATGACACTTGTCATCACAATGTTCCAAGACCCCTGTAATCACAATGCTCCATGCCCTTGTCATCACAAAGCTCCATGACGCATGTCATTAGAATGTTCCATGGACTTCTCATCACAATGCTCCAAGACACTTTTTATCACAATGCTCCATGCCCCTTTTCATCTCAAAGCTCCATGAATCCTATCATCACAATGCACCATGCCCATTATCATAATGCTTCAGGCTATTTTCCTCACAATGAAATCAAAATGCTCCATGACCTCTGTCATCACAATGCTCCAAACCGTTGGGATCACAATGTTCCATAACACTTCTCATCACAACACCCCATGATGCTCATCATCACAATTATCCATGGTCTTCTCATCACTATGCTCCATAACCTTTGTCATCACAATGCTCCCTGACACTTGTCGTCAGTATGCTCCTTGAACACTGTCATGACAGGGCTCCATGCCTTTTTCATCACAATTATCCATGCCCTTTTCATCACAATGCTCAAAGACACCTGTAGTCACAATGCTCCATGCACTTGTCATCACAGTGCTCCATGACGCATTCATCAGAATGCTTCATGGAATTCTCTTCACAATGCTCCATGCCCTTGTCATCAAAATGATCCAAGACCCCTGTAAACACAATGCTCCATGCCGCTTGTCATTATAGCGCTCCATGACGCTCGTCATCACAATTATCCATGGTCTTCTCATCACAGTGCTCCACGGTCTTGACATCACAATGCTCCATGCCCTGGTCATCACAATGCTCTATGTTCCCTTTCATCACAATTCTCCACGTTCTTGGCATCACTATGTTCCATGACACTTCCCATCACAGTGTTAAATGCTTTGTCATCACAATACTGCACAAGCTTGTCATCAGAATACTCCATGACCCTTGTCATCACAATGATCCATGAGCCCTGTCATCACAATGCTCCATGAGACCTATCATCACAATGCTCCATGCCCTTGTCATTACAGTGCTCCATCATGCTCGTCACCAG